>NW_028252107.1:0-262000 GCF_964263255.1 Lissotriton vulgaris
CAGAGTTTTGCTTACTCAAAAGCTTCCATTTTGACCCGTTTCAGGCACAGAAATGACTTTAAACACACTTATTTTAGTTGAAAAAGTCATACTTCACATCCAACAGTCATTTAGAGTCAAAAGATTAAATGTTAAAATTTCATCATTATAGACCATTTTGGGAACGTTCGACATGTCCGGAGTCATTGTTTTTAATCCGAAAATTGATTTTTTGGACTGTACCAAAAATGATTCAAAATGTCAATTGGATCGTGCCTCATGTTGAATAACCACTTTTTAAACCCTCACAGTGACCAAAATGGCCATTTTTACAGAGTTTTGCTTACTCAAAAGCTTCAATTTTGACCCGTTTCAGTCACAGAAATGACTTTAAACACACTTATTTTAGTTGAAAAAGTCATAATTCACATCCAACAGTCATTTAGAGTCAAAAGATTAAATGTTAAAATTTCATCATTATAGACCATTTTGGGAACGTTCGACATGTCCGGAGTCATTGTTTTTCATCCGAAAATCGATTTTTTGGACTGTACCAAAAATGATTCAAAATGTCAATTGGATCATGCCTCATGTTGAATAACCACTTTTTAACCCCTTTACTGCTAAGGCTATTTTCTTTCTTTTCATTGAATTTCCATTGAAATCAATGGAAAGTCCATGACGAGTTACCCTTGTCATTAGCGGCGAAGAGGTTAAACCCTCACAGTGACCAAAATGGCCATTTTTACAGAGTTTTGCTTACTCAAAAGCTTCAATTTTGACCCGTTTCAGGCACAGAAATGACTTTAAACACACTTATTTTAGTTGAAAAAGTCATAATTCACATCCAACAGTCATTTAGAGTCAAAAGATTAAATGTTAAAATTTCATCATTATAGACCATTTTGGGAACGTTCGACATGTCCGGAGTCATCGTTTTTCATCCGAAAATTGATTTTTTGGACTGTACCAAAAATGATTCAAAATGTCAATTGGATCGTGCCTCATGTTGAATAACCACTTTTTAAACCCTCACAGTGACCAAAATGGCCATTTTTACAGAGTTTTGCTTACTCAAAAGCTTCAATTTTGACCCGTTTCAGGCACAGAAATGACTTTAAACACACTTATTTTGGTTGAAAAAGTCATACTTCACATCCAACAGTCATTTAGAGTCAAAAGATTAAATGTTAAAATTTCATCATTATAGACCATTTTGGGAACGTTCGACATGTCCGGAGTCATCGTTTTTCATCCGAAAATCGATTTTTTGGACTGTACCAAAAATTATTCAAAATGTCAATTGGATCATGCCTCATGTTGAATAACCACTTTTTAAACCCTCACAGTGACCAAAATTGCCATTTTTACAGAGTTTTGCTTACTCAAAAGCTTCAATTTTGACCCGTTTCAGGCACAGAAATGACTTTAAACACACTTATTTTAGTTGAAAAAGTCATAATTCACATCCAACAGTCATTTAGAGTCAAAAGATTAAATGTTAAAATTTCATCATTAAAGACCATTTTGGGAACGTTCGACATGTCCGGAGTCATCGTTTTTCATCCGAAAATCGATTTTTTGGACTGTACCAAAAATGATTCAAAATGTCAATTGGATCGTGCCTCATGTTGAATAACCACTTTTTAAACCCTCACAGTGACCAAAATGGCCATTTTTACAAAGTTTTGCTTACTCAAAAGCTTCAATTTTGACCCGTTTCAGTCACAGAAATGACTTTAAACACACTTATTTTAGTTGAAAATGTCATAATTCACATCCAACAGTCATTTAGAGTCAAAAGATTAAATGTTAAAATTTCATCATTATAGACCATTTTGGGAACGTTCGACATGTCCGGAGTCATCGTTTTTCATCCGAAAATCGATTTTTTGGACTGTACCAAAAATGATTTAAAATGTCAATTGGATCATGCCTCATGTTGAATAACCACTTTTTAAACCCTCACAGTGACCAAAATTGCCATTTTTACAGAGTTTTGCTTACTCAAAAGCTTCAATTTTGACCCGTTTCAGGCACAGAAATGACTTTAAACACACTTATTTTAGTTGAAAAAGTCATAATTCACATCCAACAGTCATTTAGAGTCAAAAGATTAAATGTTAAAATTTCATCATTATAGACCATTTTGGGAACGTTCGACATGTCCGAAGTCATCGTTTTTCATCCGAAAATCGCTTTTTTGGACTGTACCAAAAATGATTCAAAATGTCAATTGGATCATGCCTCATGTTGAATAACCACTTTTTAAACCCTCACAGTGACCAAAATTGCCATTTTTACAGAGTTTTGATTACTCAAAAGCTTCAATTTTGACCCGTTTCAGTCACAAAAATTACTTTAAACACACTTATTTTAGTTGAAAAAGTCATAATTCACATCCAACAGTCATTTAGAGTCAAAAGATTAAATGTTAAAATTTCATCATTATAGACCATTTTGGGAACGTTCGACATGTCCGGAGTCATCGTTTTTCATCCGAAAATTGATTTTTTGGACTGTACCAAAAATGATTCAAAATGTCAATTGGATCATGCCTCATGTTGAATAACCACTTTTTAAACCCTCACAGTGACCAAAATTGCCATTTTTACAGAGTTTTGCTTACTCAAAAGCTTCAATTTTGACCCGTTTCAGGCACAGAAATGACTTTAAACACACTTATTTTAGTTGAAAAAGTCATAATTCACATCCAACAGTCATTTAGAGTCAAAAGATTAAATGTTAAAATTTCATCATTATAGACCATTTTGGGAACGTTCGACATGTCCGGAGTCATTGTTTTTCATCCGAAAATTGATTTTTTGGACTGTACCAAAAATGATTCAAAATGTCAATTGGATCGTGCCTCATGTTGAATAACCACTTTTTAAACCCTCACAGTGACCAAAATGGCCATTTTTACAGAGTTTTGCTTACTCAAAAGCTTCAATTTTGACCCGTTTCAGTCACAGAAATGACTTTAAACACACTTATTTTAGTTGAAAAAGTCATAATTCACATCCAACAGTCATTTAGAGTCAAAAGATTAAATGTTAAAATTTCATCATTATAGACCATTTTGGGAACGTTCGACATGTCCGGAGTCATCGTTTTTCATCCGAAAATCGATTTTTTGGACTGTACCAAAAATGATTCAAAATGTCAATTGGATCATGCCTCATGTTGAAAAACCACTTTTTAAACCCTCACAGTGACCAAAATTGCCATTTTTACAGAGTTTTGCTTACTCAAAAGCTTCAATTTTGACCAGTTTCAGGCACAGAAATGACTTTAAACACACTTATTTTAGTTGAAAAAGTCATACTTCACATCCAACAGTCATTTAGAGTCAAAAGATTAAATGTTAAAATTTCATCATTATAGACCATTTTGGGAACGTTCGACATGTCCGGAGTCATCATTTTTCATCCGAAAATCCATTTTTTGGACTGTACCAAAAATGATTCAAAATGTCAATTGGATCGTGCCTCATGTTGAAAACCACTTTTGAAACCCTCACAGTGACCAAAATGGCCATTTTTACAAAGTTTTGCTTACTCAAAAGCTTCAATTTTGACCCGTTTCAGTCACAGAAATGACTTTAAACACACTTATTTTAGTTGAAAAAGTCATAATTCACATCCAACAGTCATTTAGAGTCAAAAGATTAAATGTTAAAATTTCATCATTATAGACCATTTTGGGAACGTTCGACATGTCCGGAGTCATCGTTTTTCATCCGAAAATCGATTTTTTGGACTGTACCAAAAATGATTCAAAATGTCAATTGGATCATGCCTCATGTTGAATAACCACTTTTTAAACCCTCACAGTGACCAAAATGGCCATTTTTACAGAGTTTTGCTTACTCAAAAGCTTCAATTTTGACCCGTTTCAGGCACAGAAATGACTTTAAACACACTTATTTTAGTTGAAAAAGTCATAATTCACATCCAACAGTCATTTAGAGTCAAAAGATTAAATGTTAAAATTTCATCATTATAGACCATTTTGGGAACGTTCGACATGTCCGGAGTCATCGTTTTTCATCCGAAAATCGATTTTTTGGACTGTACCAAAAATGATTCAAAATGTCAATTGGATCATGCCTCATGTTGAATAACCACTTTTTAAACCCTCACAGTGACCAAAATTGCCATTTTTACAGAGTTTTGATTACTCAAAAGCTTCAATTTTGACCCGTTTCAGTCACAAAAATTACTTTAAACACACTTATTTTAGTTGAAAAAGTCATAATTCACATCCAACAGTCATTTAGAGTCAAAAGATTAAATGTTAAAATTTCATCATTATAGACCATTTTGGGAACGTTCGACATGTCCGGAGTCATCGTTTTTCATCCGAAAATTGATTTTTTGGAATGTACCAAAAATGATTCAAAATGTCAATTGGATCGTGCCTCATGTTGAATAACCACTTTTTAAACCCTCACAGTGACCAAAATTGCCATTTTTACAGAGTTTTGCTTACTCAAAAGCTTCAATTTTGACCCGTTTCAGTCACAGAAATGACTTTAAACACACTTATTTTAGTTGAAAAAGTCATAATTCACATCCAACAGTCATTTAGAGTCAAAAGATTAAATGTTAAAATTTCATCATTATAGACCATTTTGGGAACGTTCGACATGTCCGGAGTCATCGTTTTTCATCCGAAAATCGATTTTTTGGACTGTACCAAAAATGATTCAAAATGTCAATTGGATCATGCCTCATGTTGAATAACCACTTTTTAAACCCTCACAGTGACCAAAATTGCCATTTTTACAGAGTTTTGATTACTCAAAAGCTTCAATTTTGACCCGTTTCAGTCACAAAAATTACTTTAAACACACTTATTTTAGTTGAAAAAGTCATAATTCACATCCAACAGTCATTTAGAGTCAAAAGATTAAATGTTAAAATTTCATCATTATAGACCATTTTGGGAACGTTCGACATGTCCGGAGTCATCGTTTTTCATCCGAAAATTGATTTTTTGGACTGTACCAAAAATGATTCAAAATGTCAATTGGATCATGCCTCATGTTGAATAACCACTTTTTAAACCCTCACAGTGACCAAAATTGCCATTTTTACAGAGTTTTGTTTACTCAAAAGCTTCAATTTTGACCCGTTTCAGGCACAGAAATGACTTTAAACACACTTATTTTAGTTGAAAAAGTCATAATTCACATCCAACAGTCATTTAGAGTCAAAAGATTAAATGTTAAAATTTCATCATTATAGACCATTTTGGGAACGTTCGACATGTCCGGAGTCATTGTTTTTAATCCGAAAATTGTTTTTTTGGACTGTACCAAAAATGATTCAAAATGTCAATTGGATCGTGCCTCATGTTGAATAACCACTTTTTAAACCCTCACAGTGACCAAAATGGCCATTTTTACAGAGTTTTGCTTACTCAAAAGCTTCAATTTTGACCCGTTTCAGTCACAGAAATGACTTTAAACACACTTATTTTAGTTGAAAAAGTCATAATTCACATCCAACAGTCATTTAGAGTCAAAAGATTAAATGTTAAAATTTCATCATTATAGACCATTTTGGGAACGTTCGACATGTCCGGAGTCATCGTTTTTCATCCGAAAATCGATTTTTTGGACTGTACCAAAAATGATTCAAAATGTCAATTGGATCATGCCTCATGTTGAATAACCACTTTTTAAACCCTCACAGTGACCAAAATTGCAATTTTTACAGAGTTTTGCTTACTCAAAAGCTTCAATTTTGACCCGTTTCAGGCACAGAAATGACTTTAAACACACTTATTTTAGTTGAAAAAGTCATAATTCACATCCAACAGTCATTTAGAGTCAAAAGATTAAATGTTAAAATTTCATCATTATAGACCATTTTGGGAACGTTCGACATGTCCGAAGTCATCGTTTTTCATCCGAAAATCGCTTTTTTGGACTGTACCAAAAATGATTCAAAATGTCAATTGGATCATGCCTCATGTTGAATAACCACTTTTTAAACCCTCACAGTGACCAAAATTGCCATTTTTACAGAGTTTTGATTACTCAAAAGCTTCAATTTTGACCCGTTTCAGTCACAAAAATTACTTTAAACACACTTATTTTAGTTGAAAAAGTCATAATTCACATCCAACAGTCATTTAGAGTCAAAAGATTAAATGTTAAAATTTCATCATTATAGACCATTTTGGGAACGTTCGACATGTCCGGAGTCATCGTTTTTCATCCGAAAATTGATTTTTTGGACTGTACCAAAAATGATTCAAAATGTCAATTGGATCATGCCTCATGTTGAATAACCACTTTTTAAACCCTCACAGTGACCAAAATTGCCATTTTTACAGAGTTTTGCTTACTCAAAAGCTTCAATTTTGACCCGTTTCAGGCACAGAAATGACTTTAAACACACTTATTTTAGTTGAAAAAGTCATAATTCACATCCAACAGTCATTTAGAGTCAAAAGATTAAATGTTAAAATTTCATCATTATAGACCATTTTGGGAACGTTCGACATGTCCGGAGTCATCGTTTTTCATCCGAAAATCGATTTTTTGGACTGTACCAAAAATGATTCAAAATGTCAATTGGATCATGCCTCATGTTGAATAACCACTTTTTAAACCCTCACAGTGACCAAAATTGCCATTTTTACAGAGTTTTGCTTACTCAAAAGCTTCAATTTTGACCCGTTTCAGTCACAAAAATTACTTTAAACACACTTATTTTAGTTGAAAAAGTCATAATTCACATCCAACAGTCATTTAGAGTCAAAAGATTAAATGTTAAAATTTCATCATTATAGACCATTTTGGGAACGTTCGACATGTCCGGAGTCATCGTTTTTCATCCGAAAATTGATTTTTTGGAATGTACCAAAAATGATTCAAAATGTCAATTGGATCGTGCCTCATGTTGAATAACCACTTTTTAAACCCTCACAGTGACCAAAATTGCCATTTTTACAGAGTTTTGCTTACTCAAAAGCTTCAATTTTGACCCGTTTCATCACAGAAATGACTTTAAACACACTTATTCTAGTTGAAAAAGTCATACTTCACATCCAACAGTCATTTAGAGTCAAAAGATTAAATGTTAAAATTTCATCATTATAGACCATTTTGGGAACGTTCGACATGTCCGGAGTCATCGTTTTTCATCCGAAAATCGATTTTTTGGACTGTACCAAAAATGATTCAAAATGTCAATTGGATCATGCCTCATGTTGAATAACCACTTTTTAAACCCTCACAGTGACCAAAATTGCCATGTTTACAGAGTTTTGCTTACTCAAAAGCTTCCATTTTGACCCGTTTCAGGCACAGAAATGACTTTAAACACACTTATTTTGGTTGAAAAAGTCATAATTCACATCCAACAGTCATTTAGAGTCAAAAGAATAAATGTTAAAATTTCATCATTATAGACCATTTTGGGAACGTTCGACATGTCCGGAATCATCGTTTTTCATCTGAAAATCGATTTTTTGGACTGTACCAAAAATGATTCAGAATGTCAATTGGATCGTGCCTCATGTTGAATAACCACTTTTGAAACCCTCACAGTGACCAAAATTGCTATTTTTACAGAGTTTTGCTTACTCAAAAGCTTCCATTTTGACCCGTTTCAGGCACAGAAATGACTTTAAACACACTTATTTTAGTTGAAAAAGTCATACTTCACATCCAACAGTCATTTAGAGTCAAAAGATTAAATGTTAAAATTTCATCATTATAGACCATTTTGGGAACGTTCGACATGTCCGGAGTCATTGTTTTTAATCCGAAAATTGATTTTTTGGACTGTACCAAAAATGATGCAAAATGTCAATTGGATCGTGCCTCATGTTGAATAACCACTTTTTAAACCCTCACAGTGACCAAAATGGCCATTTTTACAGAGTTTTGCTTACTCAAAAGCTTCAATTTTGACCCGTTTCAGTCACAGAAATGACTTTAAACACACTTATTTTAGTTGAAAAAGTCATAATTCACATCCAACAGTCATTTAGAGTCAAAAGATTAAATGTTAAAATTTCATCATTATAGACCATTTTGGGAACGTTCGACATGTCCGGAATCATCGTTTTTCATCTGAAAATCGATTTTTTGGACTGTACCAAAAATGATTCAGAATGTCAATTGGATCGTGCCTCATGTTGAATAACCACTTTTGAAACCCTCACAGTGACCAAAATTGCCATTTTTACAGAGTTTTGCTTACTCAAAAGCTTCCATTTTGACCCGTTTCAGGCACAGAAATGACTTTAAACACACTTATTTTAGTTGAAAAAGTCATACTTCACATCCAACAGTCATTTAGAGTCAAAAGATTAAATGTTAAAATTTCATCATTATAGACCATTTTGGGAACGTTCGACATGTCCGGAGTCATTGTTTTTAATCCGAAAATTGATTTTTTGGACTGTACCAAAAATGATTCAAAATGTCAATTGGATCGTGCCTCATGTTGAATAACCACTTTTTAAACCCTCACAGTGACCAAAATGGCCATTTTTACAGAGTTTTGCTTACTCAAAAGCTTCAATTTTGACCCGTTTCAGTCACAGAAATGACTTTAAACACACTCATTTTAGTTGAAAAAGTCATAATTCACATCCAACAGTCATTTAGAGTCAAAAGATTAAATGTTAAAATTTCATCATTATAGACCATTTTGGGAACGTTCGACATGTCCGGAGTCATTGTTTTTCATCCGAAAATCGATTTTTTGGACTGTACCAAAAATGATTCAAAATGTCAATTGGATCATGCCTCATGTTGAATAACCACTTTTTAAACCCTCACAGTGACCAAAATGGCCATTTTTACAGAGTTTTGCTTACTCAAAAGCTTCAATTTTGACCCGTTTCAGGCACAGAAATGACTTTAAACACACTTATTTTAGTTGAAAAAGTCATAATTCACATCCAACAGTCATTTAGAGTCAAAAGATTAAATGTTAAAATTTCATCATTATAGACCATTTTGGGAACGTTCGACATGTCCGGAGTCATCGTTTTTCATCCGAAAATTGATTTTTTGGACTGTACCAAAAATGATTCAAAATGTCAATTGGATCGTGCCTCATGTTGAATAACCACTTTTTAAACCCTCACAGTGACCAAAATGGCCATTTTTACAGAGTTTTGCTTACTCAAAAGCTTCAATTTTGACCCGTTTCAGGCACAGAAATGACTTTAACCTCTTCGCCGCTAATGACAAGGGTAACTCGTCATGGACTTTCCATTGATTTCAATGGAAATTCAATGAAAAGAAAGAAAATAGCCTTAGCAGTAAAGGGGTTAAACACACTTATTTTGGTTGAAAAAGTCATACTTCACATCCAACAGTCATTTAGAGTCAAAAGATTAAATGTTAAAATTTCATCATTATAGACCATTTTGGGAACGTTCGACATGTCCGGAGTCATCGTTTTTCATCCGAAAATCGATTTTTTGGACTGTACCAAAAATTATTCAAAATGTCAATTGGATCATGCCTCATGTTGAATAACCACTTTTTAAACCCTCACAGTGACCAAAATTGCCATTTTTACAGAGTTTTGCTTACTCAAAAGCTTCAATTTTGACCCGTTTCAGGCACAGAAATGACTTTAAACACACTTATTTTAGTTGAAAAAGTCATAATTCACATCCAACAGTCATTTAGAGTCAAAAGATTAAATGTTAAAATTTCATCATTAAAGACCATTTTGGGAACGTTCGACATGTCCGGAGTCATCGTTTTTCATCCGAAAATCGATTTTTTGGACTGTACCAAAAATGATTCAAAATGTCAATTGGATCGTGCCTCATGTTGAATAACCACTTTTTAAACCCTCACAGTGACCAAAATGGCCATTTTTACAAAGTTTTGCTTACTCAAAAGCTTCAATTTTGACCCGTTTCAGTCACAGAAATGACTTTAAACACACTTATTTTAGTTGAAAATGTCATAATTCACATCCAACAGTCATTTAGAGTCAAAAGATTAAATGTTAAAATTTCATCATTATAGACCATTTTGGGAACGTTCGACATGTCCGGAGTCATCGTTTTTCATCCGAAAATCGATTTTTTGGACTGTACCAAAAATGATTTAAAATGTCAATTGGATCATGCCTCATGTTGAATAACCACTTTTTAAACCCTCACAGTGACCAAAATTGCCATTTTTACAGAGTTTTGCTTACTCAAAAGCTTCAATTTTGACCCGTTTCAGGCACAGAAATGACTTTAAACACACTTATTTTAGTTGAAAAAGTCATAATTCACATCCAACAGTCATTTAGAGTCAAAAGATTAAATGTTAAAATTTCATCATTATAGACCATTTTGGGAACGTTCGACATGTCCGAAGTCATCGTTTTTCATCCGAAAATCGCTTTTTTGGACTGTACCAAAAATGATTCAAAATGTCAATTGGATCATGCCTCATGTTGAATAACCACTTTTTAAACCCTCACAGTGACCAAAATTGCCATTTTTACAGAGTTTTGATTACTCAAAAGCTTCAATTTTGACCCGTTTCAGTCACAAAAATTACTTTAAACACACTTATTTTAGTTGAAAAAGTCATAATTCACATCCAACAGTCATTTAGAGTCAAAAGATTAAATGTTAAAATTTCATCATTATAGACCATTTTGGGAACGTTCGACATGTCCGGAGTCATCGTTTTTCATCCGAAAATTGATTTTTTGGACTGTACCAAAAATGATTCAAAATGTCAATTGGATCATGCCTCATGTTGAATAACCACTTTTTAAACCCTCACAGTGACCAAAATTGCCATTTTTACAGAGTTTTGCTTACTCAAAAGCTTCAATTTTGACCCGTTTCAGGCACAGAAATGACTTTAAACACACTTATTTTAGTTGAAAAAGTCATAATTCACATCCAACAGTCATTTAGAGTCAAAAGATTAAATGTTAAAATTTCATCATTATAGACCATTTTGGGAACGTTCGACATGTCCGGAGTCATCGTTTTTCATCCGAAAATCGATTTTTTGGACTGTACCAAAAATGATTCAAAATGTCAATTGGATCATGCCTCATGTTGAATAACCACTTTTTAAACCCTCACAGTGACCAAAATTGCCATTTTTACAGAGTTTTGCTTACTCAAAAGCTTCAATTTTGACCCGTTTCAGTCACAAAAATTACTTTAAACACACTTATTTTAGTTGAAAAAGTCATAATTCACATCCAACAGTCATTTAGAGTCAAAAGATTAAATGTTAAAATTTCATCATTATAGACCATTTTGGGAACGTTCGACATGTCCGGAGTCATCGTTTTTCATCCGAAAATTGATTTTTTGGAATGTACCAAAAATGATTCAAAATGTCAATTGGATCGTGCCTCATGTTGAATAACCACTTTTTAAACCCTCACAGTGACCAAAATTGCCATTTTTACAGAGTTTTGCTTACTCAAAAGCTTCAATTTTGACCCGTTTCATCACAGAAATGACTTTAAACACACTTATTCTAGTTGAAAAAGTCATACTTCACATCCAACAGTCATTTAGAGTCAAAAGATTAAATGTTAAAATTTCATCATTATAGACCATTTTGGGAACGTTCGACATGTCCGGAGTCATCGTTTTTCATCCGAAAATCGATTTTTTGGACTGTACCAAAAATGATTCAAAATGTCAATTGGATCATGCCTCATGTTGAATAACCACTTTTTAAACCCTCACAGTGACCAAAATTGCCATGTTTACAGAGTTTTGCTTACTCAAAAGCTTCCATTTTGACCCGTTTCAGGCACAGAAATGACTTTAAACACACTTATTTTGGTTGAAAAAGTCATAATTCACATCCAACAGTCATTTAGAGTCAAAAGAATAAATGTTAAAATTTCATCATTATAGACCATTTTGGGAACGTTCGACATGTCCGGAATCATCGTTTTTCATCTGAAAATCGATTTTTTGGACTGTACCAAAAATGATTCAGAATGTCAATTGGATCGTGCCTCATGTTGAATAACCACTTTTGAAACCCTCACAGTGACCAAAATTGCCATTTTTACAGAGTTTTGCTTACTCAAAAGCTTCCATTTTGACCCGTTTCAGGCACAGAAATGACTTTAAACACACTTATTTTAGTTGAAAAAGTCATACTTCACATCCAACAGTCATTTAGAGTCAAAAGATTAAATGTTAAAATTTCATCATTATAGACCATTTTGGGAACGTTCGACATGTCCGGAGTCATTGTTTTTAATCCGAAAATTGATTTTTTGGACTGTACCAAAAATGATTCAAAATGTCAATTGGATCGTGCCTCATGTTGAATAACCACTTTTTAAACCCTCACAGTGACCAAAATGGCCATTTTTACAGAGTTTTGCTTACTCAAAAGCTTCAATTTTGACCCGTTTCAGTCACAGAAATGACTTTAAACACACTTATTTTAGTTGAAAAAGTCATAATTCACATCCAACAGTCATTTAGAGTCAAAAGATTAAATGTTAAAATTTCATCATTATAGACCATTTTGGGAACGTTCGACATGTCCGGAGTCATTGTTTTTCATCCGAAAATCGATTTTTTGGACTGTACCAAAAATGATTCAAAATGTCAATTGGATCATGCCTCATGTTGAATAACCACTTTTTAAACCCTCACAGTGACCAAAATGGCCATTTTTACAGAGTTTTGCTTACTCAAAAGCTTCAATTTTGACCCGTTTCAGGCACAGAAATGACTTTAAACACACTTATTTTAGTTGAAAAAGTCATAATTCACATCCAACAGTCATTTAGAGTCAAAAGATTAAATGTTAAAATTTCATCATTATAGACCATTTTGGGAACGTTCGACATGTCCGGAGTCATCGTTTTTCATCCGAAAATTGATTTTTTGGACTGTACCAAAAATGATTCAAAATGTCAATTGGATCGTGCCTCATGTTGAATAACCACTTTTTAAACCCTCACAGTGACCAAAATGGCCATTTTTACAGAGTTTTGCTTACTCAAAAGCTTCAATTTTGACCCGTTTCAGGCACAGAAATGACTTTAACCTCTTCGCCGCTAATGACAAGGGTAACTCGTCATGGACTTTCCATTGATTTCAATGGAAATTCAATGAAAAGAAAGAAAATAGCCTTAGCAGTAAAGGGGTTAAACACACTTATTTTGGTTGAAAAAGTCATACTTCACATCCAACAGTCATTTAGAGTCAAAAGATTAAATGTTAAAATTTCATCATTATAGACCATTTTGGGAACGTTCGACATGTCCGGAGTCATCGTTTTTCATCCGAAAATCGATTTTTTGGACTGTACCAAAAATTATTCAAAATGTCAATTGGATCATGCCTCATGTTGAATAACCACTTTTTAAACCCTCACAGTGACCAAAATTGCCATTTTTACAGAGTTTTGCTTACTCAAAAGCTTCAATTTTGACCCGTTTCAGGCACAGAAATGACTTTAAACACACTTATTTTAGTTGAAAAAGTCATAATTCACATCCAACAGTCATTTAGAGTCAAAAGATTAAATGTTAAAATTTCATCATTAAAGACCATTTTGGGAACGTTCGACATGTCCGGAGTCATCGTTTTTCATCCGAAAATCGATTTTTTGGACTGTACCAAAAATGATTCAAAATGTCAATTGGATCGTGCCTCATGTTGAATAACCACTTTTTAAACCCTCACAGTGACCAAAATGGCCATTTTTACAAAGTTTTGCTTACTCAAAAGCTTCAATTTTGACCCGTTTCAGTCACAGAAATGACTTTAAACACACTTATTTTAGTTGAAAATGTCATAATTCACATCCAACAGTCATTTAGAGTCAAAAGATTAAATGTTAAAATTTCATCATTATAGACCATTTTGGGAACGTTCGACATGTCCGGAGTCATCGTTTTTCATCCGAAAATCGATTTTTTGGACTGTACCAAAAATGATTTAAAATGTCAATTGGATCATGCCTCATGTTGAATAACCACTTTTTAAACCCTCACAGTGACCAAAATTGCCATTTTTACAGAGTTTTGCTTACTCAAAAGCTTCAATTTTGACCCGTTTCAGGCACAGAAATGACTTTAAACACACTTATTTTAGTTGAAAAAGTCATAATTCACATCCAACAGTCATTTAGAGTCAAAAGATTAAATGTTAAAATTTCATCATTATAGACCATTTTGGGAACGTTCGACATGTCCGAAGTCATCGTTTTTCATCCGAAAATCGCTTTTTTGGACTGTACCAAAAATGATTCAAAATGTCAATTGGATCATGCCTCATGTTGAATAACCACTTTTTAAACCCTCACAGTGACCAAAATTGCCATTTTTACAGAGTTTTGATTACTCAAAAGCTTCAATTTTGACCCGTTTCAGTCACAAAAATTACTTTAAACACACTTATTTTAGTTGAAAAAGTCATAATTCACATCCAACAGTCATTTAGAGTCAAAAGATTAAATGTTAAAATTTCATCATTATAGACCATTTTGGGAACGTTCGACATGTCCGGAGTCATCGTTTTTCATCCGAAAATTGATTTTTTGGACTGTACCAAAAATGATTCAAAATGTCAATTGGATCATGCCTCATGTTGAATAACCACTTTTTAAACCCTCACAGTGACCAAAATTGCCATTTTTACAGAGTTTTGCTTACTCAAAAGCTTCAATTTTGACCCGTTTCAGGCACAGAAATGACTTTAAACACACTTATTTTAGTTGAAAAAGTCATAATTCACATCCAACAGTCATTTAGAGTCAAAAGATTAAATGTTAAAATTTCATCATTATAGACCATTTTGGGAACGTTCGACATGTCCGGAGTCATTGTTTTTCATCCGAAAATTGATTTTTTGGACTGTACCAAAAATGATTCAAAATGTCAATTGGATCGTGCCTCATGTTGAATAACCACTTTTTAAACCCTCACAGTGACCAAAATGGCCATTTTTACAGAGTTTTGCTTACTCAAAAGCTTCAATTTTGACCCGTTTCAGTCACAGAAATGACTTTAAACACACTTATTTTAGTTGAAAAAGTCATAATTCACATCCAACAGTCATTTAGAGTCAAAAGATTAAATGTTAAAATTTCATCATTATAGACCATTTTGGGAACGTTCGACATGTCCGGAGTCATCGTTTTTCATCCGAAAATCGATTTTTTGGACTGTACCAAAAATGATTCAAAATGTCAATTGGATCATGCCTCATGTTGAAAAACCACTTTTTAAACCCTCACAGTGACCAAAATTGCCATTTTTACAGAGTTTTGCTTACTCAAAAGCTTCAATTTTGACCAGTTTCAGGCACAGAAATGACTTTAAACACACTTATTTTAGTTGAAAAAGTCATACTTCACATCCAACAGTCATTTAGAGTCAAAAGATTAAATGTTAAAATTTCATCATTATAGACCATTTTGGGAACGTTCGACATGTCCGGAGTCATCATTTTTCATCCGAAAATCCATTTTTTGGACTGTACCAAAAATGATTCAAAATGTCAATTGGATCGTGCCTCATGTTGAAAACCACTTTTGAAACCCTCACAGTGACCAAAATGGCCATTTTTACAAAGTTTTGCTTACTCAAAAGCTTCAATTTTGACCCGTTTCAGTCACAGAAATGACTTTAAACACACTTATTTTAGTTGAAAAAGTCATAATTCACATCCAACAGTCATTTAGAGTCAAAAGATTAAATGTTAAAATTTCATCATTATAGACCATTTTGGGAACGTTCGACATGTCCGGAGTCATCGTTTTTCATCCGAAAATCGATTTTTTGGACTGTACCAAAAATGATTCAAAATGTCAATTGGATCATGCCTCATGTTGAATAACCACTTTTTAAACCCTCACAGTGACCAAAATGGCCATTTTTACAGAGTTTTGCTTACTCAAAAGCTTCAATTTTGACCCGTTTCAGGCACAGAAATGACTTTAAACACACTTATTTTAGTTGAAAAAGTCATAATTCACATCCAACAGTCATTTAGAGTCAAAAGATTAAATGTTAAAATTTCATCATTATAGACCATTTTGGGAACGTTCGACATGTCCGGAGTCATCGTTTTTCATCCGAAAATCGATTTTTTGGACTGTACCAAAAATGATTCAAAATGTCAATTGGATCATGCCTCATGTTGAATAACCACTTTTTAAACCCTCACAGTGACCAAAATTGCCATTTTTACAGAGTTTTGATTACTCAAAAGCTTCAATTTTGACCCGTTTCAGTCACAAAAATTACTTTAAACACACTTATTTTAGTTGAAAAAGTCATAATTCACATCCAACAGTCATTTAGAGTCAAAAGATTAAATGTTAAAATTTCATCATTATAGACCATTTTGGGAACGTTCGACATGTCCGGAGTCATCGTTTTTCATCCGAAAATTGATTTTTTGGAATGTACCAAAAATGATTCAAAATGTCAATTGGATCGTGCCTCATGTTGAATAACCACTTTTTAAACCCTCACAGTGACCAAAATTGCCATTTTTACAGAGTTTTGCTTACTCAAAAGCTTCAATTTTGACCCGTTTCAGTCACAGAAATGACTTTAAACACACTTATTTTAGTTGAAAAAGTCATAATTCACATCCAACAGTCATTTAGAGTCAAAAGATTAAATGTTAAAATTTCATCATTATAGACCATTTTGGGAACGTTCGACATGTCCGGAGTCATCGTTTTTCATCCGAAAATCGATTTTTTGGACTGTACCAAAAATGATTCAAAATGTCAATTGGATCATGCCTCATGTTGAATAACCACTTTTTAAACCCTCACAGTGACCAAAATTGCCATTTTTACAGAGTTTTGATTACTCAAAAGCTTCAATTTTGACCCGTTTCAGTCACAAAAATTACTTTAAACACACTTATTTTAGTTGAAAAAGTCATAATTCACATCCAACAGTCATTTAGAGTCAAAAGATTAAATGTTAAAATTTCATCATTATAGACCATTTTGGGAACGTTCGACATGTCCGGAGTCATCGTTTTTCATCCGAAAATTGATTTTTTGGACTGTACCAAAAATGATTCAAAATGTCAATTGGATCATGCCTCATGTTGAATAACCACTTTTTAAACCCTCACAGTGACCAAAATTGCCATTTTTACAGAGTTTTGTTTACTCAAAAGCTTCAATTTTGACCCGTTTCAGGCACAGAAATGACTTTAAACACACTTATTTTAGTTGAAAAAGTCATAATTCACATCCAACAGTCATTTAGAGTCAAAAGATTAAATGTTAAAATTTCATCATTATAGACCATTTTGGGAACGTTCGACATGTCCGGAGTCATTGTTTTTAATCCGAAAATTGTTTTTTTGGACTGTACCAAAAATGATTCAAAATGTCAATTGGATCGTGCCTCATGTTGAATAACCACTTTTTAAACCCTCACAGTGACCAAAATGGCCATTTTTACAGAGTTTTGCTTACTCAAAAGCTTCAATTTTGACCCGTTTCAGTCACAGAAATGACTTTAAACACACTTATTTTAGTTGAAAAAGTCATAATTCACATCCAACAGTCATTTAGAGTCAAAAGATTAAATGTTAAAATTTCATCATTATAGACCATTTTGGGAACGTTCGACATGTCCGGAGTCATCGTTTTTCATCCGAAAATCGATTTTTTGGACTGTACCAAAAATGATTCAAAATGTCAATTGGATCATGCCTCATGTTGAATAACCACTTTTTAAACCCTCACAGTGACCAAAATTGCAATTTTTACAGAGTTTTGCTTACTCAAAAGCTTCAATTTTGACCCGTTTCAGGCACAGAAATGACTTTAAACACACTTATTTTAGTTGAAAAAGTCATAATTCACATCCAACAGTCATTTAGAGTCAAAAGATTAAATGTTAAAATTCATCATTAAAGACCATTTTGGGAACGTTCGACATGTCCGGAGTCATCGTTTTTCATCCGAAAATCGATTTTTTGGACTGTACCAAAAATGATTCAAAATGTCAATTGGATCGTGCCTCATGTTGAATAACCACTTTTTAAACCCTCACAGTGACCAAAATGGCCATTTTTTCAAAGTTTTGCTTACTCAAAAGCTTCAATTTTGACCCGTTTCAGTCACAGAAATGACTTTAAACACACTTATTTTAGTTGAAAATGTCATAATTCACATCCAACAGTCATTTAGAGTCAAAAGATTAAATGTTAAAATTTCATCATTATAGACCATTTTGGGAACGTTCGACATGTCCGGAGTCATCGTTTTTCATCCGAAAATCGATTTTTTGGACTGTACCAAAAATGATTCAAAATGTCAATTGGATCATGCCTCATGTTGAATAACCACTTTTTAAACCCTCACAGTGACCAAAATTGCCATTTTTACAGAGTTTTGCTTACTCAAAAGCTTCAATTTTGACCCGTTTCAGTCACAGAAATGACTTTAAACACACTTATTTTAGTTGAAAAAGTCATAATTCACATCCAACAGTCATTTAGAGTCAAAAGATTAAATGTTAAAATTTCATCATTATAGACCATTTTGGGAACGTTCGACATGTCCGGAGTCATCGTTTTTCATCCGAAAATCGATTTTTTGGACTGTACCAAAAATGATTCAAAATGTCAATTGGATCATGCCTCATGTTGAATAACCACTTTTTAAACCCTCACAGTGACCAAAATTGCCATTTTTACAGAGTTTTGATTACTCAAAAGCTTCAATTTTGACCCGTTTCAGTCACAAAAATTACTTTAAACACACTTATTTTAGTTGAAAAAGTCATAATTCACATCCAACAGTCATTTAGAGTCAAAAGATTAAATGTTAAAATTTCATCATTATAGACCATTTTGGGAACGTTCGACATGTCCGGAGTCATCGTTTTTCATCCGAAAATTGATTTTTTGGACTGTACCAAAAATGATTCAAAATGTCAATTGGATCATGCCTCATGTTGAATAACCACTTTTTAAACCCTCACAGTGACCAAAATTGCCATTTTTACAGAGTTTTGTTTACTCAAAAGCTTCAATTTTGACCCGTTTCAGGCACAGAAATGACTTTAAACACACTTATTTTAGTTGAAAAAGTCATAATTCACATCCAACAGTCATTTAGAGTCAAAAGATTAAATGTTAAAATTTCATCATTATAGACCATTTTGGGAACGTTCGACATGTCCGGAGTCATTGTTTTTAATCCGAAAATTGTTTTTTTGGACTGTACCAAAAATGATTCAAAATGTCAATTGGATCGTGCCTCATGTTGAATAACCACTTTTTAAACCCTCACAGTGACCAAAATGGCCATTTTTACAGAGTTTTGCTTACTCAAAAGCTTCAATTTTGACCCGTTTCAGTCACAGAAATGACTTTAAACACACTTATTTTAGTTGAAAAAGTCATAATTCACATCCAACAGTCATTTAGAGTCAAAAGATTAAATGTTAAAATTTCATCATTATAGACCATTTTGGGAACGTTCGACATGTCCGGAGTCATCGTTTTTCATCCGAAAATCGATTTTTTGGACTGTACCAAAAATGATTCAAAATGTCAATTGGATCATGCCTCATGTTGAATAACCACTTTTTAAACCCTCACAGTGACCAAAATTGCAATTTTTACAGAGTTTTGCTTACTCAAAAGCTTCAATTTTGACCCGTTTCAGGCACAGAAATGACTTTAAACACACTTATTTTAGTTGAAAAAGTCATAATTCACATCCAACAGTCATTTAGAGTCAAAAGATTAAATGTTAAAATTCATCATTAAAGACCATTTTGGGAACGTTCGACATGTCCGGAGTCACCGTTTTTCATCCGAAAATCGATTTTTTGGACTGTACCAAAAATGATTCAAAATGTCAATTGGATCGTGCCTCATGTTGAATAACCACTTTTTAAACCCTCACAGTGACCAAAATGGCCATTTTTTCAAAGTTTTGCTTACTCAAAAGCTTCAATTTTGACCCGTTTCAGTCACAGAAATGACTTTAAACACACTTATTTTAGTTGAAAATGTCATAATTCACATCCAACAGTCATTTAGAGTCAAAAGATTAAATGTTAAAATTTCATCATTATAGACCATTTTGGGAACGTTCGACATGTCCGGAGTCATCGTTTTTCATCCGAAAATCGATTTTTTGGACTGTACCAAAAATGATTCAAAATGTCAATTGGATCATGCCTCATGTTGAATAACCACTTTTTAAACCCTCACAGTGACCAAAATTGCCATTTTTACAGAGTTTTGCTTACTCAAAAGCTTCAATTTTGACCCGTTTCAGGCACAGAAATGACTTTAAACACACTTATTTTAGTTGAAAAAGTCATAATTCACATCCAACAGTCATTTAGAGTCAAAAGATTAAATGTTAAAATTTCATCATTATAGACCATTTTGGGAACGTTCGACATGTCCGAAGTCATCGTTTTTCATCCGAAAATCGATTTTTTGGACTGTACCAAAAATGATTCAAAATGTCAATTGGATCATGCCTCATGTTGAATAACCACTTTTTAAACCCTCACAGTGACCAAAATTGCCATTTTTACAGAGTTTTGATTACTCAAAAGCTTCAATTTTGACCCGTTTCAGTCACAAAAATTACTTTAAACACACTTATTTTAGTTGAAAAAGTCATAATTCACATCCAACAGTCATTTAGAGTCAAAAGATTAAATGTTAAAATTTCATCATTATAGACCATTTTGGGAACGTTCGACATGTCCGGAGTCATCGTTTTTCATCCGAAAATTGATTTTTTGGACTGTACCAAAAATGATTCAAAATGTCAATTGGATCATGCCTCATGTTGAATAACCACTTTTTAAACCCTCACAGTGACCAAAATTGCCATTTTTACAGAGTTTTGCTTACTCAAAAGCTTCAATTTTGACCCGTTTCAGGCACAGAAATGACTTTAAACACACTTATTTTAGTTGAAAAAGTCATAATTCACATCCAACAGTCATTTAGAGTCAAAAGATTAAATGTTAAAATTTCATCATTATAGACCATTTTGGGAACGTTCGACATGTCCGGAGTCATCGTTTTTCATCCGAAAATCGATTTTTTGGACTGTAGCAAAAATGATTCAAAATGTCAATTGGATCATGCCTCATGTTGAAAAACCACTTTTTAAACCCTCACAGTGACCAAAATTGCCATTTTTACAGAGTTTTGCTTACTCAAAAGCTTCAATTTTGACCCGTTTCAGGCACAGAAATGACTTTAACCACACTTGTTTTAGTTGAAAAAGTCATAATTCACATCCAACAGTCATTTAGAGTCAAAAGATTAAATGTTAAAATTTCATCATTATAGACCATTTTGGGAACGTTCGACATGTCCGGAGTCATCGTTTTTCATCCGAAAATTGATTTTTTGGACTGTACCAAAAATGATTCAAAATGTCAATTGGATCGTGCCTCATGTTGAATAACCACTTTTTAAACCCTCACAGTGACCAAAATGGCCATTTTTACAGAGTTTTGCTTACTCAAAAGCTTCAATTTTGACCCGTTTCAGGCACAGAAATGACTTTAAACACACTTATTTTAGTTGAAAAAGTCATACTTCACATCCAACAGTCATTTAGAGTCAAAAGATTAAATGTTAAAATTTCATCATTATAGACCATTTTGGGAACGTTCGACATGTCCGGAGTCATCGTTTTTCATCCGAAAATCGATTTTTTGGACTGTACCAAAAATGATTCAAAATGTCAATTGGATCATGCCTCATGTTGAATAACCACTTTTTAAACCCTCACAGTGACCAAAATTGGCATTTTTACAGAGTTTTGCTTACTCACAAGCTTCCATTTTGACCCGTTTCAGGCACAGAAATGACTTTAAACACACTTATTTTAGTTGAAAAAGTCATAATTCACATCCAACAGTCATTTAGAGTCAAAAGAATAAATGTTAAAATTTCATCATTATAGACCATTTTGGGAACGTTCGACATGTCCGGAGTCATCGTTTTTCATCTGAAAATCGATTTTTTGGACTGTACCAAAAATGATTCAGAATGTCAATTGGATCGTGCCTCATGTTGAATAACCACTTTTGAAACCCTCACAATGACCAAAATTGCCATTTTTACAGAGTTTTGCTTACTCAAAAGCTTCAATTTTGACCCGTTTCAGGCACAGAAATGACTTTAAACACACTTATTTTAGTTGAAAAAGTCATACTTCACATCCAACAGTCATTTAGAGTCAAAAGTTTAAATGTTAAAATTTCATCATTATAGACCATTTTGGGAACGTTCGACATGTCCGGAGTCATCATTTTTCATCCGAAAATCGATTTTTTGGACTGTACCAAAAATGATTCAAAATGTCAATTGGATCGTGCCTCATGTTGAATAACCACTTTTTAAACCCTCACAGTGACCAAAATGGCCATTTTTACAAAGTTTTGCTTACTCAAAAGCTTCAATTTTGACACGTTTCAGTCACAGAAATGACTTTAAACATACTTATTTTAGTTGAAAAAGTCATAATTCACATCCAACAGTCATTTAGAGTCAAAAGATTAAATGTTAAAATTTCATCATTATAGACCATTTTGGGAACGTTCGACATGTCCGGAGTCATCGTTTTTCATCCGAAAATCGATTTTTTGGACTGTACCAAAAATGATTCAAAATGTCAATTGGATCATGCCTCATGTTGAATAACCACTTTTTAAACCCTCACAGTGACCAAAATGGCCATTTTTACAGAGTTTTGCTTACTCAAAAGCTTCAATTTTGACCCGTTTCAGGCACAGAAATGACTGTAAACACACTTATTTTAGTTGAAAAAGTCATAATTCACATCCAACAGTCATTTAGAGTCAAAAGATTAAATGTTAAAATTTCATTATTATAGACCATTTTGGGAACGTTCGACATGTCCGGAGTCATCGTTTTTCATCCGAAAATCGATTTTTTGGACTGTACCAAAAATGATTCAAAATGTCAATTGGATCATGCCTCATGTTGAATAACCACTTTTTAAACCCTCACAGTGACCAAAATTGCCATTTTTACAGAGTTTTGCTTACTCAAAAGCTTCAATTTTGACCCGTTTCAGTCACAAAAATTACTTTAAACACACTTATTTTAGTTGAAAAAGTCATAATTCACATCCAACAGTCATTTAGAGTCAAAAGATTAAATGTTAAAATTTCATCATTATAGACCATTTTGGGAACGTTCGACATGTCCGGAGTCATCGTTTTTCATCCGAAAATTGATTTTTTGGAATGTACCAAAAATGATTCAAAATGTCAATTGGATCGTGCCTCATGTTGAATAACCACTTTTTAAACCCTCACAGTGACCAAAATTGCCATTTTTACAGAGTTTTGCTTACTCAAAAGCTTCAATTTTGACCCGTTTCATCACAGAAATGACTTTAAACACACTTATTTTAGTTGAAAAAGTCATACTTCACATCCAACAGTCATTTAGAGTCAAAAGATTAAATGTTAAAATTTCATCATTATAGACCATTTTGGGAACGTTCGACATGTCCGGAGTCATCGTTTTTCATCCGAAAATCGATTTTTTGGACTGTACCAAAAATGATTCAAAATGTCAATTGGATCATGCCTCATGTTGAATAACCACTTTTTAAACCCTCACAGTGACCAAAATTGCCATTTTTACAGAGTTTTGCTTACTCAAAAGCTTCCATTTTGACCCGTTTCAGGCACAGAAATGACTTTAAACACACTTATTTTGGTTGAAAAAGTCATAATTCACATCCAACAGTCATTTAGAGTCAAAAGAATAAATGTTAAAATTTCATCATTATAGACCATTTTGGGAACGTTCGACATGTCCGGAATCATCGTTTTTCATCTGAAAATCGATTTTTTGGACTGTACCAAAAATGATTCAGAATGTCAATTGGATCGTGCCTCATGTTGAATAACCACTTTTGAAACCCTCACAGTGACCAAAATTGCCATTTTTACAGAGTTTTGCTTACTCAAAAGCTTCCATTTTGACCCGTTTCAGGCACAGAAATGACTTTAAACACACTTATTTTAGTTGAAAAAGTCATACTTCACATCCAACAGTCATTTAGAGTCAAAAGATTAAATGTTAAAATTTCATCATTATAGACCATTTTGGGAACGTTCGACATGTCCGGAGTCATTGTTTTTAATCCGAAAATTGATTTTTTGGACTGTACCAAAAATGATTCAAAATGTCAATTGGATCGTGCCTCATGTTGAATAACCACTTTTTAAACCCTCACAGTGACCAAAATGGCCATTTTTACAGAGTTTTGCTTACTCAAAAGCTTCAATTTTGACCCGTTTCAGGCACAGAAATGACTTTAAACACACTTATTTTAGTTGAAAAAGTCATAATTCACATCCAACAGTCATTTAGAGTCAAAAGATTAAATGTTAAAATTTCATCATTATAGACCATTTTGGGAACGTTCGACATGTCCGGAGTCATCGTTTTTCATCCGAAAATCGATTTTTTGGACTGTACCAAAAATGATTCAAAATGTCAATTGGATCATGCCTCATGTTGAATAACCACTTTTTAAACCCTCACAGTGACCAAAATTGCCATTTTTACAGAGTTTTGATTACTCAAAAGCTTCAATTTTGACCCGTTTCAGTAACAAAAATTACTTTAAACACACTTATTTTAGTTGAAAAAGTCATAATTCACATCCAACAGTCATTTAGAGTCAAAAGATTAAATGTTAAAATTTCATCATTATAGACCATTTTGGGAACGTTCGACATGTCCGGAGTCATCGTTTTCATCCGAAAATTGATTTTTTGGAATGTACCAAAAATGATTCAAAATGTCAATTGGATCGTGCCTCATGTTGAATAACCACTTTTTAAACCCTCCCAGTGACCAAAATTGCCATTTTTACAGAGTTTTGCTTACTCAAAAGCTTCAATTTTGACCCGTTTCAGTCACAGAAATGACTTTAAACACACTTATTTTAGTTGAAAAAGTCATACTTCACATCCAACAGTCATTTAGAGTCAAAAGATTAAATGTTAAAATTTCATCATTATAGACCATTTTGGGAACGTTCGACATGTCCGGAGTCATCATTTTTCATCCGAAAATCGATTTTTTGGACGGTACCAAAAATGATTCAAAATGTCAATTGGATCGTGCCTCATGTTGAATAACCACTTTTTAAACCCTCACAGTGACCAAAATGGCCATTTTTACAAAGTTTTGCTTACTCAAAAGCTTCAATTTTGACCCGTTTCAGTCACAGAAATGACTTTAAACACACTTATTTTAGTTGAAAAAGTCATAATTCACATCCAACAGTCATTTAGAGTCAAAAGATTAAATGTTAAAATTTCATCATTATAGACCATTTTGGGAACGTTCGACATTTCCGGAGTCATCGTTTTTCATCCGAAAATCGATTTTTTGGACTGTACCAAAAATGATTCAAAATGTCAATTGGATCATGCCTCATGTTGAATAACCACTTTTTAAACCCTCACAGTGACCAAAATTGCCATTTTTACAGAGTTTTGCTTACTCAAAAGCTTCAATTTTGACCCGTTTCAGGCACAGAAATGACTTTAAACACACTTATTTTAGTTGAAAAAGTCATAATTCACATCCAACAGTCATTTAGAGTCAAAAGATTAAATGTTAAAATTTCATCATTATAGACCATTTTGGGAACGTTCGACATGTCCGGAGTCATCGTTTTTCATCCGAAAATCGATTTTTTGGACTGTACCAAAAATGATTCAAAATGTCAATTGGATCATGCCTCATGTTGAATAACCACTTTTTAAACCCTCACAGTGACCAAAATTGCCATTTTTACAGAGTTTTGATTACTCAAAAGCTTCAATTTTGACCCGTTTCAGTCACAAAAATTACTTTAAAAACACTTATTTTAGTTGAAAAAGTCATAATTCACATCCAACAGTCATTTAGAGTCAAAAGATTAAATGTTAAAATTTCATCATTATAGACCATTTTGGGAACGTTCGACATGTCCGGAGTCATCGTTTTTCATCCGAACATTGATTTTTTGGACTGTACCAAAAATGATTCAAAATGTCAATTGGATCATGCCTCATGTTGAATAACCACTTTTTAAACCCTCACAGTGACCAAAATTGCCATTTTTACAGAGTTTTGTTTACTCAAAAGCTTCAATTTTGACCCGTTTCAGGCACAGAAATGACTTTAAACACACTTATTTTAGTTGAAAAAGTCATAATTCACATCCAACAGTCATTTAGAGTCAAAAGATTAAATGTTAAAATTTCATCATTATAGACCATTTTGGGAACGTTCGACATGTCCGGAGTCATTGTTTTTCATCCGAAAATTGATTTTTTGGACTGTACCAAAAATGATTCAAAATGTCAATTGGATCGTGCCTCATGTTGAATAACCACTTTTTAAACCCTCACAGTGACCAAAATGGCCATTTTTACAGAGTTTTGCTTACTCAAAAGCTTCAATTTTGACCCGTTTCAGTCACAGAAATGACTTTAAACACACTTATTTTAGTTGAAAAAGTCATAATTCACATCCAACAGTCATTTAGAGTCAAAAGAATAAATGTTAAAATTTCATCATTATAGACCATTTTGGGAACGTTCGACATGTCCGGAGTCATCGTTTTTCATCCGAAAATCGATTTTTTGGACTGTACCAAAAATGATTCAAAATGTCAATTGGATCATGCCTCATGTTGAATAACCACTTTTTAAACCCTCACAGTGACCAAAATTGCCATTTTTACAGAGTTTTGCTTACTCAAAAGCTTCAATTTTGACCCGTTTCAGGCACAGAAATGACTTTAAACACACTTATTTTAGTTGAAAAAGTCATACTTCACATCCAACAGTCATTTAGAGTCAAAAGATTAAATGTTAAAATTTCATTATTATAGACCATTTTGGGAACGTTCGACATGTCCGGAGTCATCGTTTTTCATCCGAAAATCCATTTTTTTGGACTGTACCAAAAATGATTCAAAATGTCAATTGGATCATGCCTCATGTTGAATAACCACTTTTTAAACCCTCACAGTGACCAAAATTGCCATTTTTACAGAGTTTTGCTTACTCAAAAGCTTCAATTTTGACCTGTTTCAGGCACAGAAATGACTTTAACACACTTATTTTAGTTGAAAAAGTCATAATTCACATCCAACAGTCATTTAGAGTCAAAAGATTAAATGTTAAAATTTCATCATTATAGACCATTTTGGGAACGTTCGACATGTCCGGAGTCATCGTTTTTCATCCGAAAATTGATTTTTTGGACTGTACCAAAAATGATTCAAAATGTCAATTGGATCGTGCCTCATGTTGAATAACCACTTTTTAAACCCTCACAGTGACCAAAATTGCCATTTTTACAGAGTTTTGCTTACTCAAAAGCTTCAATTTTGACCCGTTTCAGGCACAGAAATGACTTTAAACACACTTATTTTGGTTGAAAAAGTCATACTTCACATCCAACAGTCATTTAGAGTCAAAAGATTAAATGTTAAAATTTCATCATTATAGACCATTTTGGGAACGTTCGACATGTCCGGAGTCATCGTTATTCATCCGAAAATCGATTTTTTGGACTGTACCAAAAATGATTCAAAATGTCAATTGGATCATGCCTCATGTTGAATAACCACTTTTTAAACCCTCACAGTGACCAAAATTGCCATTTTTACAGAGTTTTGCTTACTCAAAAGCTTTAATTTTGACCCGTTTCAGGCACAGAAATGACTTTAAACACACTTATTTTAGTTGAAAAAGTCATAATTCACATCCAACAGTCATTTAGAGTCAAAAGATTAAATGTTAAAATTTCATCATTATAGACCATTTTGGGAACGTTCGACATGTCCGGAGTCATCGTTTTTCATCCGAAAATCGATTTTTTGGACTGTACCAAAAATGATTCAAAATGTCAATTGGATCATGCCTCATGTTGAATAACCACTTTTTAAACCCTCACAGTGACCAAAATTGCCATTTTTACAGAGTTTTGCTTACTCAAAAGCTTCAATTTTGACCCGTTTCAGGCACAGAAATGACTTTAAACACACTTATTTTAGTTGAAAAAGTCATAATTCACATCCAACAGTCATTTAGAGTCAAAAGATTAAATGTTAAAATTCATCATTAAAGACCATTTTGGGAACGTTCGACATGTCCGGAGTCATCGTTTTTCATCCGAAAATCGATTTTTTGGACTGTACCAAAAATGATTCAAAATGTCAATTGGATCGTGCCTCATGTTGAATAACCACTTTTTAAACCCTCACAGTGACCAAAATGGCCATTTTTACAAAGTTTTGCTTACTCAAAAGCTTCAATTTTGACCCGTTTCAGTCACAGAAATGACTTTAAACACACTTATTTTAGTTGAAAATGTCATAATTCACATCCAACAGTCATTTAGAGTCAAAAGATTAAATGTTAAAATTTCATCATTATAGACCATTTTGGGAACGTTCGACATGTCCGGAGTCATCGTTTTTCATCCGAAAATCGATTTTTTTGACTGTACCAAAAATGATTCAAAATGTCAATTGGATCATGCCTCATGTTGAATAACCACTTTTTAAACCCTCACAGTGACCAAAATTGCCATTTTACAGAGTTTTGATTACTCAAAAGCTTCAATTTTGACCCGTTTCAGTCACAAAAATTACTTTAAACACACTTATTTTAGTTGAAAAAGTCATAATTCACATCCAACAGTCATTTAGAGTCAAAAGATTAAATGTTAAAATTTCATCATTATAGACCATTTTGGGAACGTTCGACATGTCCGGAGTCATTGTTTTTCATCCGAAAATTGATTTTTTGGACTGTACCAAAAATGATTCAAAATGTCAATTGGATCGTGCCTCATGTTGAATAACCACTTTTTAAACCCTCACAGTGACCAAAATGGCCATTTTTACAGAGTTTTGCTTACTCAAAAGCTTCAATTTTGACCCGTTTCAGGCACAGAAATGACTTTAACCACACTTGTTTTAGCTGAAAAAGTCATAATTCACATCCAACAGTCATTTAGAGTCAAAAGATTAAATGTTAAAATTTCATCATTATAGACCATTTTGGGAACGTTCGACATGTCCGGAGTCATCGTTTTTCATCCGAAAATTGATTTTTTGGACTGTACCAAAATTGATTCAAAATGTCAATTGGATCGTGCCTCATGTTGAATAACCACTTTTTAAACCCTCACAGTGACCAAAATGGCCATTTTTACAGAGTTTTGCTTACTCAAAAGCTTCAATTTTGACCCGTTTCAGGCACAGAAATGACTTTAAACACACTTATTTTAGTTGAAAAAGTCATACTTCACATCCAACAGTCATTTAGAGTCAAAAGATTAAATGTTAAAATTTCATCATTATAGACCATTTTGGGAATGTTCGACATGTCCGGAGTCATCGTTTTTCATCCGAAAATCAATTTTTTGGACTGTACCAAAAATGATTCAAAATGTCAATTGGATCATGCCTCATGTTGAATAACCACTTTTTAAACCCTCACAGTGACCAAAATTGCCATTTTTACAGAGTTTTGCTTACTCAAAAGCTTCCATTTTGACCCGTTTCAGGCACAGAAATGACTTTAAACACACTTATTTTAGTTGAAAAAGTCATAATTCACATCCAACAGTCATTTAGAGTCAAAAGATGAAATGTTAAAATTTCATCATTATAGACCATTTTGGGAACGTTCGACATGTCCGGAGTCATCGTTTTTCATCTGAAAATCGATTTTTTGGACTGTACCAAAAATGATTCAGAATGTCAATTGGATCGTGCCTCATGTTGAATAACCACTTTTGAAACCCTCACAGTGACCAAAATTGCCATTTTTACAGAGTTTTGCTTACTCAAAAGCTTCAATTTTGACCCGTTTCAGGCACAGAAATGACTTTAAACACAATTATTTTAGTTGAAAAAGTCATACTTCACATCCAACAGTCATTTAGAGTCAAAAGATTAAATGTTAAAATTTCATCATTATAGACCATTTTGGGAACGTTCGACATGTCCGGAGTCATCATTTTTCATCCGAAAATCGATTTTTTGGACTGTACCAAAAATGATTCAAAATGTCAATTGGATCGTGCCTCATGTTGAATAACCACTTTTTAAACCCTCACAGTGACCAAAATGGCCATTTTTACAAAGTTTTGCTTACTCAAAAGCTTCAATTTTGACCCGTTTCAGTCACAGAAATGACTTTAAACACACTTATTTTAGTTGAAAAAGTCATAATTCACATCCAACAGTCATTTAGAGTCAAAAGATTAAATGTTAAAATTTCATCATTATAGACCATTTTGGGAACGTTCGACATGTCCGGAGTCATCGTTTTTCATCCAAAAATCGATTTTTTGGACTGTACCAAAAATGATTCAAAATGTCAATTGGATCATGCCTCATGTTGAATAACCACTTTTTAAACCCTCACAGTGACCAAAATGGCCATTTTTACAGAGTTTTGCTTACTCAAAAGCTTCAATTTTGACCCGTTTCAGGCACAGAAATGACTTTAAACACACTTATTTTAGTTGAAAAAGTCATAATTCACATCCAACAGTCATTTAGAGTCAAAAGATTAAATGTTAAAATTTCATCATTATAGACCATTTTGGGAACGTTCGACATGTCCGGAGTCATCGTTTTTCATCCGAAAATCGATTTTTTGGACTGTACCAAAAATGATTCAAAATGTCAATTGGATCATGCCTCATGTTGAATAACCACTTTTTAAACCCTCACAGTGACCAAAATTGCCATTTTTACAGAGTTTTGATTACTCAAAAGCTTCAATTTTGACCCGTTTCAGTCACAAAAATTACTTTAAACACACTTATTTTAGTTGAAAAAGTCATAATTCACATCCAACAGTCATTTAGAGTCAAAAGATTAAATGTTAAAATTTCATCATTATAGACCATTTTGGGAACGTTCGACATGTCCGGAGTCATCATTTTTCATCCGAAAATCGATTTTTTGGACGGTACCAAAAATGATTCAAAATGTCAATTGGATCGTGCCTCATGTTGAATAACCACTTTTTAAACCCTCACAGTGACCAAAATGGCCATTTTTACAAAGTTTTGCTTACTCAAAAGCTTCAATTTTGACCCGTTTCAGTCACAGAAATGACTTTAAACACACTTATTTTAGTTGAAAAAGTCATAATTCACATCCAACAGTCATTTAGAGTCAAAAGATTAAATGTTAAAATTTCATCATTATAGACCATTTTGGGAACGTTCGACATGTCCGGAGTCATCGTTTTTCATCCGAAAATCGATTTTTTGGACTGTACCAAAAATTATTCAAAATGTCAATTGGATCATGCCTCATGTTGAATAACCACTTTTTAAACCCTCACAGTGACCAAAATTGCCATTTTTACAGAGTTTTGCTTACTCAAAAGCTTCAATTTTGACCCGTTTCAGGCACAGAAATGACTTTAAACACACTTATTTTAGTTGAAAAAGTCATAATTCACATCCAACAGTCATTTAGAGTCAAAAGATTAAATGTTAAAATTTCATCATTATAGACCATTTTGGGAACGTTCGACATGTCCGGAGTCATCGTTTTTCATCCGAAAATCGATTTTTTGGACTGTACCAAAAATGATTCAAAATGTCAATTGGATCATGCCTCATGTTGAATAACCACTTTTTAAACCCTCACAGTGACCAAAATTGCCATTTTTACAGAGTTTTGATTACTCAAAAGCTTCAATTTTGACCCGTTTCACTCACAAAAATTACTTTAAACACACTTATTTTAGTTGAAAAAGTCATAATTCACATCCAACAGTCATTTAGAGTCAAAAGATTAAATGTTTAAATTTCATCATTATAGACCATTTTGGGAACGTTCGACATGTCCGGACTCATCGTTTTTCATCCGAAAATTGATTTTTTGGACTGTACCAAAAATGATTCAAAATGTCAATTGGATCATGCCTCATGTTGAATAACCACTTTTTAAACCCTCACAGTGACCAAAATTGCCATTTTTATAGAGTTTTGTTTACTCAAAAGCTTCAATTTTGACCCGTTTAAGGCACAGAAATGACTTTAAACACACTTATTTTAGTTGAAAAAGTCATAATTCACATCCAACAGTCATTTAGAGTCAAAAGATTAAATGTTAAAATTTCATCATTATAGACCATTTTGGGAACGTTCGACATGTCCGGAGTCATTGTTTTTCATCCGAAAATTGATTTTTTGGACTGTACCAAAAATGATTCAAAATGTCAATTGGATCGTGCCTCATGTTGAATAACCACTTTTTAAACCCTCACAGTGACCAAAATGGCCATTTTTACAGAGTTTTGCTTACTCAAAAGCTTCAATTTTGACCCGTTTCAGTCACAGAAATGACTTTAAACACACTTATTTTAGTTGAAAAAGTCATAATTCACATCCAACAGTCATTTAGAGTCAAAAGATTAAATGTTAAAATTTCATCATTATAGACCATTTTGGGAACGTTCGACATGTCCGGAGTCATCGTTTTTCATCCGAAAATCGATTTTTTGGACTGTACCAAAAATGATTCAAAATGTCAATTGGATCATGCCTCATGTTGAATAACCACTTTTTAAACCCTCACAGTGACCAAAATGGCCATTTTTACAGAGTTTTGCTTACTCAAAAGCTTCAATTTTGACCCGTTTCAGGCACAGAAATGACTTTAAACACACTTATTTTAGTTGAAAAAGTCATAATTCACATCCAACAGTCATTTAGAGTCAAAAGATTAAATGTTAAAATTTCATCATTATAGACCATTTTGGGAACGTTCGACATGTCCGGAGTCATCGTTTTTCATCCGAAAATCGATTTTTTGGACTGTACCAAAAATGATTCAAAATGTCAATTGGATCATGCCTCATGTTGAATAACCACTTTTTAAACCCTCACAGTGACCAAAATTGCCATTTTTACAGAGTTTTGATTACTCAAAAGCTTCAATTTTGACCCGTTTCACTCACAAAAATTACTTTAAACACACTTATTTTAGTTGAAAAAGTCATAATTCACATCCAACAGTCATTTAGAGTCAAAAGATTAAATGTTTAAATTTCATCATTATAGACCATTTTGGGAACGTTCGACATGTCCGGACTCATCGTTTTTCATCCGAAAATTGATTTTTTGGACTGTACCAAAAATGATTCAAAATGTCAATTGGATCGTTCCTCATGTTGAATAACCACTTTTTAAACCCTCACAGTGACCAAAATGGCCATTTTTACAGAGTTTTGCTTACTCAAAAGCTTCAATTTTGACCCGTTTCAGTCACAGAAATGACTTTAAACACACTTATTTTAGTTGAAAAAGTCATAATTCACATCCAACAGTCATTTAGAGTCAAAAGATTAAATGTTAAAATTTCATCATTATAGACCATTTTGGGAACGTTCGACATGTCCGGAGTCATCGTTTTTCATCCGAAAATTGATTTTTTGGACTGTACCAAAAATGATTCAAAATGTCAATTGGATCGTGCCTCATGTTGAATAACCACTTTTTAAACCCTCACAGTGACCAAAATTGCCATTTTTACAGAGTTTTGCTTACTCAAAAGCTTCCATTTTGACCCGTTTCAGGCACAGAAAGGACTTTAAACACACTTATTTTAGTTGAAAAAGTCATAATTCACATCCAACAGTCATTTAGAGTCAAAAGATTAAATGTTAAAATTTCATCATTATAGACCATTTTGGGAACGTTCGACATGTCCGGAGTCATCGTTTTTCATCCGAAAATCGATTTTTTGGACTGTACCAAAAATGATTCAAAATGTCAATTGGATCATGCCTCATGTTGAATAACCACTTTTTAAACCCTCACAGTGACCAAAATGGCCATTTTTACAGAGTTTTGCTTACTCAAAAGCTTCAATTTTGACCCGTTTCAGGCACAGAAATGACTTTAAACACACTTATTTTAGTTGAAAAAGTCATAATTCACATCCAACAGTCATTTAGAGTCAAAAGATTAAATGTTAAAATTTCATCATTATAGACCATTTTGGGAACGTTCGACATGTCCGAAGTCATCGTTTTTCATCCGAAAATCGATTTTTTGGACTGTACCAAAAATGATTCAAAATGTCAATTGGATCATGCCTCATGTTGAATAACCACTTTTTAAACCCTCACAGTGACCAAAATTGCCATTTTTACAGAGTTTTGATTACTCAAAAGCTTCAATTTTGACCCGTTTCAGTCACAAAAATTACTTTAAACACACTTATTTTAGTTGAAAAAGTCATAATTCACATCCAACAGTCATTTAGAGTCAAAAGATTAAATGTTAAAATTTCATCATTATAGACCATTTCGGGAACGTTCGACATGTCCGGAGTCATCGTTTTTCATCCGAAAATTGATTTTTTGGACTGTACCAAAAATGATTCAAAATGTCAATTGGATCATGCCTCATGTTGAATAACCACTTTTTAAACCCTCACAGTGACCAAAATTGCCATTTTTACAGAGTTTTGCTTACTCAAAAGCTTCAATTTTGACCCGTTTCAGGCACAGAAATGACTTTAACCACACTTGTTTTAGTTGAAAAAGTCATAATTCACATCCAACAGTCATTTAGAGTCAAAAGATTAAATGTTAACATTTCATCATTATAGACCATTTTGGGAACGTTCGACATGTCCGGAGTCATCGTTTTTCATCCGAAAATCGATTTTTTGGACTGTACCAAAAATTATTCAAAATGTCAATTGGATCATGCCTCATGTTGAATAACCACTTTTTAAACCCTCACAGTGACCAAAATTGCCATTTTTACAGAGTTTTGCTTACTCAAAAGCTTCAATTTTGACCCGTTTCAGGCACAGAAATGACTTTAAACACACTTATTTTAGTTGAAAAAGTCATAATTCATATCCAACAGTCATTTAGAGTCAAAAGATTAAATGTTAAAATTTCATCATTATAGACCATTTTGGGAACGTTCGACATGTCCGGAGTCATCGTTTTTCATCCGAAAATCGATTTTTTGGACTGTACCAAAAATGATTCAAAATGTCAATTGGATCATGCCTCATGTTGAATAACCACTTTTTAAACCCTCACAGTGACCAAAATTGCCATTTTTACAGAGTTTTGATTACTCAAAAGCTTCAATTTTGACCCGTTTCAGTCACAAAAATTACTTTAAACACACTTATTTTAGTTGAAAAAGTTATAATTCACATCCAACAGTCATTTAGAGTCAAAAGATTAAATGTTTAAATTTCATCATTATAGACCATTTTGGGAACGTTCGACATGTCCGGACTCATCGTTTTTCATCCGAAAATTGATTTTTTGGACTGTACCAAAAATGATTCAAAATGTCAATTGGATCATGCCTCATGTTGAATAACCACTTTTTAAACCCTCACAGTGACCAAAATTGCCATTTTTACAGAGTTTTGTTTACTCAAAAGCTTCAATTTTGACCCGTTTCAGGCACAGAAATGACTTTAAACACACTTATTTTAGTTGAAAAAGTCAAAATTCACATCCAACAGTCATTTAGAGTCAAAAGATTAAATGTTAAAATTTCATCATTATAGACCATTTTGGGAACGTTCGACATGTCCGGAGTCATTGTTTTTCATGCGAAAATTGATTTTTTGGACTGTACCAAAAATGATTCAAAATGTCAATTGGATCGTGCCTCATGTTGAATAACCACTTTTTAAACCCTCACAGTGACCAAAATGGCCATTTTTACAGAGTTTTGCTTACTCAAAAGCTTCAATTTTGACCCGTTTCAGTCACAGAAATGACTTTAAACACACTTATTTTAGTTGAAAAAGTCATAATTCACATCCAACAGTCATTTAGAGTCAAAAGATTAAATGTTAAAATTTCATCATTATAGACCATTTTGGGAACGTTCGACATGTCCGGAGTCATCGTTTTTCATCCGAAAATTGATTTTTTGGACTGTACCAAAAATGATTCAAAATGTCAATTGGATCGTGCCTCATGTTGAATACCCACTTTTTAAACCCTCACAGTGACCAAAATTGCCATTTTTACAGAGTTTTGCTTACTCAAAAGCTTCAATTTTGACCCGTTTCAGGCACAGAAAGGACTTTAAACACACTTATTTTAGTTGAAAAAGTCATAATTCACATCCAACAGTCATTTAGAGTCAAAAGATTAAATGTTAAAATTTCATCATTATAGACCATTTTGGGAACGTTCGACATGTCCGGAGTCATCGTTTTTCATCCGAAAATTGATTTTTTGGACTGTACCAAAAATGATTCAAAATGTCAATTGGATCGTGCCTCATGTTGAATAACCACTTTTTAAACCCTCACAGTGACCAAAATGGCCATTTTTACAGAGTTTTGCTTACTCAAAAGCTTCAATTTTGACCCGTTTCAGGCACAGAAATGACTTTAAACACACTTATTTTAGTTGAAAAAGTAATAATTCACATCCAACAGTCATTTAGAGTCAAAAGATTAAATGTTAAAATTTCATCATTATAGACCATTTTGGGAACGTTCGACATGTCCGAAGTCATCGTTTTTCATCCGAAAATCGATTTTTTGGACTGTACCAAAAATGATTCAAAATGTCAATTGGATCATGCCTCATGTTGAATAACCACTTTTTAAACCCTCACAGTGACCAAAATTGCCATTTTTACAGAGTTTTGATTACTCAAAAGCTTCAATTTTGACCCGTTTCAGTCACAAAAATTACTTTAAACACACTTATTTTAGTTGAAAAAGTCATAATTCACATCCAACAGTCATTTAGAGTCAAAAGATTAAATGTTAAAATTTCATCATTATAGACCATTTTGGGAACGTTCGACATGTCCGGAGTCATCGTTTTTCATCCGAAAATCGATTTTTTGGACTGTACCAAAAATGATTCAAAATGTCAATTGGATCATGCCTCATGTTGAAAAACCACTTTTTAAACCCTCACAGTGACCAAAATTGCCATTTTTACAGAGTTTTGCTTACTCAAAAGCTTCAATTTTGACCCGTTTCAGGCACAGAAATGACTTCAACCACACTTGTTTTAGTTGAAAAAGTCATAATTCACATCCAACAGTCATTTAGAGTCAAAAGATTAAATGTTAAAATTTCATCATTATAGACCATTTTGGGAACGTTCGACATGTCCGGAGTCATCGTTTTTCATCCGAAAATCGATTTTTTGGACGGTACCAAAAATGATTCAAAATGTCAATTGGATCGTGCCTCATGTTGAATAACCACTTTTTAAACCCTCACAGTGACCAAAATGGCCATTTTTACAAAGTTTTGCTTACTCAAAAGCTTCAATTTTGACCCGTTTCAGTCACAGAAATGACTTTAAACACACTTATTTTAGTTGAAAAAGTCATAATTCACATCCAACAGTCATTTAGAGTCAAAAGATTAAATGTTAAAATTTCATCATTATAGACCATTTTGGGAACGTTCGACATGTCCGGAGTCATCGTTTTTCATCCGAAAATCGATTTTTTGGACTGTACCAAAAATTATTCAAAATGTCAATTGGATCATGCCTCATGTTGAATAACCACTTTTTAAACCCTCACAGTGACCAAAATTGCCATTTTTACAGAGTTTTGCTTACTCAAAAGCTTCAATTTTGACCCGTTTCAGGCACAGAAATGACTTTAAACACACTTATTTTAGTTGAAAAAGTCATAATTCACATCCAACAGTCATTTAGAGTCAAAAGATTAAATGTTAAAATTTCATCATTATAGACCATTTTGGGAACGTTCGACATGTCCGGAGTCATCGTTTTTCATCCGAAAATCGATTTTTTGGACTGTACCAAAAATGATTCAAAATGTCAATTGGATCATGCCTCATGTTGAATAACCACTTTTTAAACCCTCACAGTGACCAAAATTGCCATTTTTACAGAGTTTTGCTTACTCAAAAGCTTCCATTTTGACCCGTTTCAGGCACAGAAATGACTTTAAACACACTTATTTTAGTTGAAAAAGTCATAATTCACATCCAACAGTCATTTAGAGTCAAAAGATTAAATGTTAAAATTTCATCATTATAGACCATTTTGGGAACGTTCGACATGTCCGGAGTCATCGTTTTTCATCTGAAAATCGATTTTTTGGACTGTACCAAAAATGATTCAGAATGTCAATTGGATCGTGCCTCATGTTGAATAACCACTTTTGAAACCCTCACAGTGACCAAAATTGCCATTTTTACAGAGTTTTGCTTACTCAAAAGCTTCAATTTTGACCCGTTTCAGGCACAGAAATGACTTTAAACACACTTATTTTAGTTGAAAAAGTCATACTTCACATCCAACAGTCATTTAGAGTCAAAAGATTAAATGTTAAAATTTCATCATTATAGACCATTTTGGGAACGTTCGACATGTCCGGAGTCATCATTTTTCATCCGAAAATCGATTTTTTGGACTGTACCAAAAATGATTCAAAATGTCAATTGGATCGTGCCTCATGTTGAATAACCACTTTTTAAACCCTCACAGTGACCAAAATGGCCATTTTTACAAAGTTTTGCTTACTCAAAAGCTTCAATTTTGACCCGTTTCAGTCACAGAAATGACTTTAAACACACTTATTTTAGTTGAAAAAGTCATAATTCACATCCAACAGTCATTTAGAGTCAAAAGATTAAATGTTAAAATTTCATCATTATAGACCATTTTGGGAACGTTCGACATATCCGGAGTCATCGTTTTTCATCCGAAAATCGATTATTTGGACTGTACCAAAAATGATTCAAAATGTCAATTGGATCATGCCTCATGTTGAATAACCACTTTTTAAACCCTCACAGTGACCAAAATTGCCATTTTTACAGAGTTTTGATTACTCAAAAGCTTCAATTTTGACCCGTTTCAGTCACAAAAATTACTTTAAACACACTTATTTTAGTTGAAAAAGTCATAATTCACATCCAACAGTCATTTAGAGTCAAAAGATTAAATGTTAAAATTTCATCATTATAGACCATTTTGGGAACGTTCGACATGTCCGGAGTCATCGTTTTTCATCCAAAAATTGATTTTTTGGAATGTACCAAAAATGATTCAAAATGTCAATTGGATCGTGCCTCATGTTGAATAACCACTTTTTAAACCCTCACAGTGACCAAAATTGCCATTTTTACAGAGTTTTGCTTACTCAAAAGCTTCAATTTTGACCCGTTTCAGTCACAGAAATGACTTTAAACACACTTATTTTAGTTGAAAAAGTCATACTTCACATCCAACAGTCATTTAGAGTCAAAAGATTAAATGTTGAAATTTCATCATTATAGACCATTTTGGGAACGTTCGACATGTCCGGAGTCATCATTTTTCATCCAAAAATCGATTTTTTGGACGGTACCAAAAATGATTCAAAATGTCAATTGGATCGTGCCTCATGTTGAATAACCACTTTTTAAACCCTTACAGTGACCAAAATGGCCATTTTTACAAAGTTTTGCTTACTCAAAAGCTTCAATTTTGACCCGTTTCAGTCACAGAAATGACTTTAAACACACTTATTTTAGTTGAAAAAGTCATAATTCACATCCAACAGTCATTTAGAGTCAAAAGATTAAATGTTAAAATTTCATCATTATAGACCATTTTGGGAACGTTCGACATGTCCGGAGTCATCGTTTTTCATCCGAAAATCGATTTTTTGGACTGTACCAAAAATGATTCAAAATGTCAATTGGATCATGCCTCATGTTGAATAACCACTTTTTAAACCCTCACAGTGACCAAAATTGCCATTTTTACAGAGTTTTGCTTACTCAAAAGCTTCAATTTTGACCCGTTTCAGGCACAGAAATGACTTTAAACACACTTATTTTAGTTGAAAAAGTCATAATTCACATCCAACAGTCATTTAGAGTCAAAAGATTAAATGTTAAAATTTCATCATTATAGACCATTTTGGGAACGTTCGACATGTCCGGAGTCATCGTTTTTCATCCGAAAATCGATTTTTTGGACTGTACCAAAAATGATTCAAAATGTCAATTGGATCATGCCTCATGTTGAATAACCACTTTTTAAACCCTCACAGTGACCAAAATTGCCATTTTTACAGAGTTTTGTTTACTCAAAAGCTTCAATTTTGACCCGTTTCAGGCACAGAAATGACTTTAAACACACTTATTTTAGTTGAAAAAGTCATAATTCACATCCAACAGTCATTTAGAGTCAAAAGATTGAATGTTAAAATTTCATCATTATAGACCATTTTGGGAACGGTCGACATGTCCGGAGTCATTGTTTTTCATCCAAAAATTGATTTTTTGGACTGTACCAAAAATGATTCAAAATGTCAATTGGATCGTGCCTCATGTTGAATAACCACTTTTTAAACCCTCACAGTGACCAAAATGGCCATTTTTACAGAGTTTTGCTTACTCAAAAGCTTCAATTTTGACCCGTTTCAGTCACAGAAATGACTTTAAACACACTTATTTTAGTTGAAAAAGTCATAATTCACATCCAACAGTCATTTAGAGTCAAAAGATTAAATGTTAAAATTTCATCATTATAGACCATTTTGGGAACGTTCGACATGTCCGGAGTCATCGTTTTTCATCCGAAAATCGATTTTTTGGACTGTACCAAAAATGATTCAAAATGTCAATTGGATCATGCCTCATGTTGAATAACCACTTTTTAAACCCTCACAGTGACCAAAATTGCCATTTTTACAGAGTTTTGCTTACTCAAAAGCTTCAATTTTGACCCGTTTCAGGCACAGAAATGACTTTAAACACACTTGTTTTAGTTGAAAAAGTCATAATTCACATCCAACAGTCATTTAGAGTCAAAAGATTAAATGTTAAAATTTCATTATTATAGACCATTTTGGGAACGTTCGACATGTCCGGAGTCATCGTTTTTCATCCGAAAATCGATTTTTTTGGACTGTACCAAAAATGATTCAAAATGTCAATTGGATCATGCCTCATGTTGAATAACCACTTTTTAAACCCTCACAGTGACCAAAATTGCCATTTTTACAGAGTTTTGCTTACTCAAAAGCTTCAATTTTGACCCGTTTCAGGCACAGAAATGACTTTAACACACTTATTTTAGTTGAAAAAGTCATAATTCACATCCAACAGTCATTTAGAGTCAAAAGATTAAATGTTAAAATTTCATCATTATAGACCATTTTGGGAACGTTCGACATGTCATCGTTTTTCATCCGAAAATTGATTTTTTGGACTGTACCAAAAATGATTCAAAATGTCAATTGGATCGTGCCTCATGTTGAATAACCACTTTTTAAACCCTCACAGTGACCAAAATTGCCATTTTTACAGAGTTTTGCTTACTCAAAAGCTTCCATTTTGACCTGTTTCAGGCACAGAAAGGACTTTAAACACACTTATTTTAGTTGAAAAAGTCATACTTCACATCCAACAGTCATTTAGAGTCAAAAGATTAAATGTTAAAATTTCATCATTATAGACCATTTTGGGAACGTTCGACATGTCCGGAGTCATCGTTTTTCATCAGAAAATCGATTTTTTGGACAGTACCAAAAATGATTCAAAATGTCAATTGGATCATGCCTCATGTTGAATAACCACTTTTTAAACCCTCACAGTGACAAAAAATTGCCATTTTTACAGAGTTTTGCTTACTCAAAAGCTTCAATTTCGACCCGTTTCAGGCACAGAAATGACTTTAAACACACTTATTTTAGTTGAAAAAGTCATAATTCACATCCAACAGTCATTTAGAGTCAAAAGATTAAATGTTAAAATTTCATCATTATAGACCATTTTGGGAACGTTCGACATGTCCGGAGTCATCGTTTTTCATCCGAAAATCGATTTTTTGGACTGTACCAAAAATGATTCAAAATGTCAATTGGATCATGCCTCATGTTGAATAACCACTTTTTAAACCCTCACAGTGACCAAAATTGCCATTTTTACAGAGTTTTGCTTACTCAAAAGCTTCAATTTTGACCCGTTTCAGGCACAGAAATTACTTTAAACACACTTATTTTAGTTGAAAAAGCCATAATTCACATCCAACAGTCATTTAGAGTCAAAAGATTAAATGTTAAAATTTCATCATTATAGACCATTTTGGGAACGTTCGACATGTCCGGAGTCATCGTTTTTCATCCGAAAATCGATTTTTTGGACTGTACCAAAAATGATTCAAAATGTCAATTGGATCATGCCTCATGTTGAATAACCACTTTTTAAACCCTCACAGTGACCAAAATTGCCATTTTTACAGAGTTTTGCTTACTCAAAAGCTTCAATTTTGACCCGTTTCAGGCACAGAAATGACTTTAAACACACTTATTTTAGTTGAAAAAGTCATAATTCACATCCAACAGTCATTTAGAGTCAAAAGATTAAATGTTAAAATTTCATCATTATAGACCATTTTGGGAACGTTCGACATGTCCGGAGTCATCGTTTTTCATCCGAAAATCGATTTTTTGGACTGTACCAAAAATGATTCAAAATGTCAATTGGATCATGCCTCATGTTGAATAACCACTTTTTAAACCCTCACAGTGACCAAAATTGCCATTTTTACAGAGTTTTGTTTACTCAAAAGCTTCAATTTTGACCCGTTTCAGGCACAGAAATGACTTTAAACACACTTATTTTAGTTGAAAAAGTCATAATTCACATCCAACAGTCATTTAGAGTCAAAAGATTGAATGTTAAAATTTCATCATTATAGACCATTTTGGGAACGGTCGACATGTCCGGAGTCATTGTTTTTCATCCGAAAATTGATTTTTTGGACTGTACCAAAAATGATTCAAAATGTCAATTGGATCGTGCCTCATGTTGAATAACCACTTTTTAAACCCTCACAGTGACCAAAATGGCCATTTTTACAGAGTTTTGCTTACTCAAAAGCTTCAATTTTGACCCGTTTCAGTCACAGAAATGACTTTAAACACACTTATTTTAGTTGAAAAAGTCATAATTCACATCCAACAGTCATTTAGAGTCAAAAGATTAAATGTTAAAATTTCATCATTATAGACCATTTTGGGAACGTTCGACATGTCCGGAGTCATCGTTTTTCATCCGAAAATCGATTTTTTGGACTGTACCAAAAATGATTCAAAATGTCAATTGGATCATGCCTCATGTTGAATAACCACTTTTTAAACCCTCACAGTGACCAAAATTGCCATTTTTACAGAGTTTTGCTTACTCAAAAGCTTCAATTTTGACCCGTTTCAGGCACAGAAATGACTTTAAACACACTTGTTTTAGTTGAAAAAGTCATAATTCACATCCAACAGTCATTTAGAGTCAAAAGATTAAATGTTAAAATTTCATTATTATAGACCATTTTGGGAACGTTCGACATGTCCGGAGTCATCGTTTTTCATCCGAAAATCGATTTTTTTGGACTGTACCAAAAATGATTCAAAATGTCAATTGGATCATGCCTCATGTTGAATAACCACTTTTTAAACCCTCACAGTGACCAAAATTGCCATTTTTACAGAGTTTTGCTTACTCAAAAGCTTCAATTTTGACCCGTTTCAGGCACAGAAATGACTTTAACACACTTATTTTAGTTGAAAAAGTCATAATTCACATCCAACAGTCATTTAGAGTCAAAAGATTAAATGTTAAAATTTCATCATTATAGACCATTTTGGGAACGTTCGACATGTCATCGTTTTTCATCCGAAAATTGATTTTTTGGACTGTACCAAAAATGATTCAAAATGTCAATTGGATCGTGCCTCATGTTGAATAACCACTTTTTAAACCCTCACAGTGACCAAAATTGCCATTTTTACAGAGTTTTGCTTACTCAAAAGCTTCCATTTTGACCCGTTTCAGGCACAGAAATGACTTTAAACACACTTATTTTAGTTGAAAAAGTCATAATTCACATCCAACAGTCATTTAGAGTCAAAAGATTAAATGTTAAAATTTCATCATTATAGACCATTTTGGGAACGTTCGACATGTCCGGAGTCATTGTTTTTAATCCGAAAATTGATTTTTTGGACTGTACCAAAAATGATTCAAAATGTCAATTGGATCGTGCCTCATGTTGAATAACCACTTTTTAAACCCTCACAGTGACCAAAATGGCCATTTTTACAGAGTTTTGCTTACTCAAAAGCTTCAATTTTGACCCGTTTCAGTCACAGAAATGACTTTAAACACACTTATTTTAGTTGAAAAAGTCATAATTCACATCCAACAGTCATTTAGAGTCAAAAGATTAAATGTTAAAATTTCATCATTATAGACCATTTTGGGAACGTTCGACATGTCCGGAGTCATCGTTTTTCATCCGAAAATCGATTTTTTGGACTGTACCAAAAATGATTCAAAATGTCAATTGGATCATGCCTCATGTTGAATAACCACTTTTTAAACCCTCACAGTGACCAAAATTGCAATTTTTACAGAGTTTTGCTTACTCAAAAGCTTCAATTTTGACCCGTTTCAGGCACAGAAATGACTTTAAACACACTTATTTTAGTTGAAAAAGTCATAATTCACATCCAACAGTCATTTAGAGTCAAAAGATTAAATGTTAAAATTCATCATTAAAGACCATTTTGGGAACGTTCGACATGTCCGGAGTCATCGTTTTTCATCCGAAAATCGATTTTTTGGACTGTACCAAAAATGATTCAAAATGTCAATTGGATCGTGCCTCATGTTGAATAACCACTTTTTAAACCCTCACAGTGACCAAAATGGCCATTTTTACAAAGTTTTGCTTACTCAAAAGCTTCAATTTTGACCCGTTTCAGTCACAGAAATGACTTTAAACACACTTATTTTAGTTGAAAATGTCATAATTCACATCCAACAATCATTTAGAGTCAAAAGATTAAATGTTAAAATTTCATCATTATAGACCATTTTGGGAACGTTCGACATGTCCGGAGTCATCGTTTTTCATCCGAAAATCGATTTTTTGGACTGTACCAAAAATGATTCAAAATGTCAATTGGATCATGCCTCATGTTGAATAACCACTTTTTAAACCCTCACAGTGACCAAAATTGCCATTTTTACAGAGTTTTGCTTACTCAAAAGCTTCAATTTTGACCCGTTTCAGGCACAGAAATGACTTTAAACACACTTATTTTAGTTGAAAAAGTCATAATTCACATCCAACAGTCATTTAGAGTCAAAAGATTAAATGTTAAAATTTCATCATTATAGACCATTTTGGGAACGTTCGACATGTCCGAAGTCATCGTTTTTCATCCGAAAATCGATTTTTTGGACTGTACCAAAAATGATTCAAAATGTCAATTGGATCATGCCTCATGTTGAATAACCACTTTTTAAACCCTCACAGTGACCAAAATTGCCATTTTTACAGAGTTTTGATTACTCAAAAGCTTCAATTTTGACCCGTTTCAGTCACAAAAATTACTTTAAACACACTTATTTTAGTTGAAAAAGTCATAATTCACATCCAACAGTCATTTAGAGTCAAAAGATTAAATGTTAAAATTTCATCATTATAGACCATTTTGGGAACGTCCGACATGTCCGGAGTCATCGTTTTTCATCCGAAAATTGATTTTTTGGACTGTACCAAAAATGATTCAAAATGTCAATTGGATCATGCCTCATGTTGAATAACCACTTTTTAAACCCTCACAGTGACCAAAATTGCCATTTTTACAGAGTTTTGCTTACTCAAAAGCTTCAATTTTGACCCGTTTCAGGCACAGAAATGACTTTAAACACACTTATTTTAGTTGAAAAAGTCATAATTCACATCCAACAGTCATTTAGAGTCAAAAGATTAAATGTTAAAATTTCATCATTATAGACCATTTTGGGAACGTTCGACATGTCCGGAGTCATCGTTTTTCATCCGAAAATCGATTTTTTGGACTGTAGCAAAAATGATTCAAAATGTCAATTGGATCGTGCCTCATGTTGAATAACCACTTTTTAAACCCTCACAGTGACCAAAATTGCCATTTTTACAGAGTTTTGATTACTCAAAAGCTTCAATTTTGACCCGTTTCAGTCACAGAAATGACTTTAAACACACTTATTTTAGTTGAAAAAGTCATAATTCACATCCAACAGTCATTTAGAGTCAAAAGATTAAATGTTAAAATTTCATCATTATAGACCATTTTGGGAACGTTCGACATGTCCGGAGTCATCGTTTTTCATCCGAAAATCGATTTTTTGGACTGTACCAAAAATGATTCAAAATGTCAATTGGATCATGCCTCATGTTGAAAAACCACTTTTTAAACCCTCACAGTGACCAAAATTGCCATTTTTACAGAGTTTTGCTTACTCAAAAGCTTCAATTTTGACCCGTTTCAGGCACAGAAATGACTTTAACCACACTTGTTTTAGTTGAAAAAGTCATAATTCACATCCAACAGTCATTTAGAGTCAAAAGATTAAATGTTAAAATTTCATCATTATAGACCATTTTGGGAACGTTCGACATGTCCGGAGTCATCGTTTTTCATCCGAAAATTGATTTTTTGGACTGTACCAAAAATGATTCAAAATGTCAATTGGATCGTGCCTCATGTTGAATAACCACTTTTTAAACCCTCACAGTGACCAAAATGGCCATTTTTACAGAGTTTTGCTTACTCAAAAGCTTCAATTTTGACCCGTTTCAGGCACAGAAATGACTTTAAACACACTTATTTTAGTTGAAAAAGTCATACTTCACATCCAACAGTCATTTAGAGTCAAAAGATTAAATGTTAAAATTTCATCATTATAGACCATTTTGGGAACGTTCGACATGTCCGGAGTCATCGTTTTTCATCCGAAAATCGATTTTTTGGACTGTACCAAAAATGATTCAAAATGTCAATTGGATCATGCCTCATGTTGAATAACCACTTTTTAAACCCTCACAGTGACCAAAATTGGCATTTTTACAGAGTTTTGCTTACTCACAAGCTTCCATTTTGACCCGTTTCAGGCACAGAAATGACTTTAAACACACTTATTTTAGTTGAAAAAGTCATAATTCACATCCAACAGTCATTTAGAGTCAAAAGAATAAATGTTAAAATTTCATCATTATAGACCATTTTGGGAACGTTCGACATGTCCGGAGTCATCGTTTTTCATCTGAAAATCGATTTTTTGGACTGTACCAAAAATGATTCAGAATGTCAATTGGATCGTGCCTCATGTTGAATAACCACTTTTGAAACCCTCACAGTGACCAAAATTGCCATTTTTACAGAGTTTTGCTTACTCAAAAGCTTCAATTTTGACCCGTTTCAGGCACAGAAATGACTTTAAACACACTTATTTTAGTTGAAAAAGTCATACTTCACATCCAACAGTCATTTAGAGTCAAAAGTTTAAATGTTAAAATTTCATCATTATAGACCATTTTGGGAACGTTCGACATGTCCGGAGTCATCATTTTTCATCCGAAAATCGATTTTTTGGACTGTACCAAAAATGATTCAAAATGTCAATTGGATCGTGCCTCATGTTGAATAACCACTTTTTAAACCCTCACAGTGACCAAAATGGCCATTTTTACAAAGTTTTGCTTACTCAAAAGCTTCAATTTTGACACGTTTCAGTCACAGAAATGACTTTAAACATACTTATTTTAGTTGAAAAAGTCATAATTCACATCCAACAGTCATTTAGAGTCAAAAGATTAAATGTTAAAATGTCATCATTATAGACCATTTTGGGAACGTTCGACATGTCCGGAGTCATCGTTTTTCATCCGAAAATCGATTTTTTGGACTGTACCAAAAATGATTCAAAATGTCAATTGGATCATGCCTCATGTTGAATAACCACTTTTTAAACCCTCACAGTGACCAAAATGGCCATTTTTACAGAGTTTTGCTTACTCAAAAGCTTCAATTTTGACCCGTTTCAGGCACAGAAATGACTGTAAACACACTTATTTTAGTTGAAAAAGTCATAATTCACATCCAACAGTCATTTAGAGTCAAAAGATTAAATGTTAAAATTTCATCATTATAGACCATTTTGGGAACGTTCGACATGTCCGGAGTCATCGTTTTTCATCCGAAAATCGATTTTTTGGACTGTACCAAAAATGATTCAAAATGTCAATTGGATCATGCCTCATGTTGAATAACCACTTTTTAAACCCTCACAGTGACCAAAATTGCCATTTTTACAGAGTTTTGCTTACTCAAAAGCTTCAATTTTGACCCGTTTCAGTCACAAAAATTACTTTAAACACACTTATTTTAGTTGAAAAAGTCATAATTCACATCCAACAGTCATTTAGAGTCAAAAGATTAAATGTTAAAATTTCATCATTATAGACCATTTTGGGAACGTTCGACATGTCCGGAGTCATCGTTTTTCATCCGAAAATTGATTTTTTGGAATGTACCAAAAATGATTCAAAATGTCAATTGGATCGTGCCTCATGTTGAATAACCACTTTTTAAACCCTCACAGTGACCAAAATTGCCATTTTTACAGAGTTTTGCTTACTCAAAAGCTTCAATTTTGACCCGTTTCATCACAGAAATGACTTTAAACACACTTATTTTAGTTGAAAAAGTCATACTTCACATCCAACAGTCATTTAGAGTCAAAAGATTAAATGTTAAAATTTCATCATTATAGACCATTTTGGGAACGTTCGACATGTCCGGAGTCATCGTTTTTCATCCGAAAATCGATTTTTTGGACTGTACCAAAAATGATTCAAAATGTCAATTGGATCATGCCTCATGTTGAATAACCACTTTTTAAACCCTCACAGTGACCAAAATTGCCATTTTTACAGAGTTTTGCTTACTCAAAAGCTTCCATTTTGACCCGTTTCAGGCACAGAAATGACTTTAAACACACTTATTTTGGTTGAAAAAGTCATAATTCACATCCAACAGTCATTTAGAGTCAAAAGAATAAATGTTAAAATTTCATTATTATAGACCATTTTGGGAACGTTCGACATGTCCGGAATCATCGTTTTTCATCTGAAAATCGATTTTTTGGACTGTACCAAAAATGATTCAGAATGTCAATTGGATCGTGCCTCATGTTGAATAACCACTTTTGAAACCCTCACAGTGACCAAAATTGCCATTTTTACAGAGTTTTGCTTACTCAAAAGCTTCCATTTTGACCCGTTTCAGGCACAGAAATGACTTTAAACACACTTATTTTAGTTGAAAAAGTCATACTTCACATCCAACAGTCATTTAGAGTCAAAAGATTAAATGTTAAAATTTCATCATTATAGACCATTTTGGGAACGTTCGACATGTCCGGAGTCATTGTTTTTAATCCGAAAATTGATTTTTTGGACTGTACCAAAAATGATTCAAAATGTCAATTGGATCGTGCCTCATGTTGAATAACCACTTTTTAAACCCTCACAGTGACCAAAATGGCCATTTTTACAGAGTTTTGCTTACTCAAAAGCTTCAATTTTGACCCGTTTCAGTCACAGAAATGACTTTAAACACACTTATTTTAGTTGAAAAAGTCATAATTCACATCCAACAGTCATTTAGAGTCAAAAGATTAAATGTTAAAATTTCATCATTATAGACAATTTTGGGAACGTTCGACATGTCCGGAGTCATTGTTTTTCATCCGAAAATCGATTTTTTGGACTGTACCAAAAATGATTCAAAATGTCAATTGGATCATGCCTCATGTTGAATAACCACTTTTTAAACCCTCACAGTGACCAAAATGGCCATTTTTACAGAGTTTTGCTTACTCAAAAGCTTCAATTTTGACCCGTTTCAGGCACAGAAATGACTTTAAACACACTTATTTTAGTTGAAAAAGTCATAATTCACATCCAACAGTCATTTAGAGTCAAAAGATTAAATGTTAAAATTTCATCATTATAGACCATTTTGGGAACGTTCGACATGTCCGGAGTCATCGTTTTTCATCCGAAAATCGATTTTTTGGACTGTACCAAAAATGATTCAAAATGTCAATTGGATCATGCCTCATGTTGAATAACCACTTTTTAAACCCTCACAGTGACCAAAATTGCCATTTTTACAGAGTTTTGATTACTCAAAAGCTTCAATTTTGACCCGTTTCAGTCACAAAAATTACTTTAAACACACTTATTTTAGTTGAAAAAGTCATAATTCACATCCAACAGTCATTTAGAGTCAAAAGATTAAATGTTAAAATTTCATCATTATAGACCATTTTGGGAACGTTCGACATGTCCGGAGTCATCGTTTTCATCCGAAAATTGATTTTTTGGAATGTACCAAAAATGATTCAAAATGTCAATTGGATCGTGCCTCATGTTGAATAACCACTTTTTAAACCCTCACAGTGACCAAAATTGCCATTTTTACAGAGTTTTGCTTACTCAAAAGCTTCAATTTTGACCCGTTTCAGTCACAGAAATGACTTTAAACACACTTATTTTAGTTGAAAAAGTCATACTTCACATCCAACAGTCATTTAGAGTCAAAAGATTAAATGTTAAAATTTCATCATTATAGACCATTTTGGGAACGTTCGACATGTCCGGAGTCATCATTTTTCATCCGAAAATCGATTTTTTGGACGGTACCAAAAATGATTCAAAATGTCAATTGGATCGTGCCTCATGTTGAATAACCACTTTTTAAACCCTCACAGTGACCAAAATGGCCATTTTTACAAAGTTTTGCTTACTCAAAAGCTTCAATTTTGACCCGTTTCAGTCACAGAAATGACTTTAAACACACTTATTTTAGTTGAAAAAGTCATAATTCACATCCAACAGTCATTTAGAGTCAAAAGATTAAATGTTAAAATTTCATCATTATAGACCATTTTGGGAACGTTCGACATTTCCGGAGTCATCGTTTTTCATCCGAAAATTGATTTTTTGGACTCTACCAAAAATGATTCAAAATGTCAATTGGATCATGCCTCATGTTGAATAACCACTTTTTAAACCCTCACAGTGACCAAAATTGCCATTTTTACAGAGTTTTGCTTACTCAAAAGCTTCAATTTTGACCCGTTTCAGGCACAAAAATTACTTTAAACACACTTATTTTAGTTGAAAAAGTCATAATTCACATCCAACAGTCATTTAGAGTCAAAAGATTAAATGTTAAAATTTCATCATTATAGACCATTTTGGGAACGTTCGACATGTCCGGAGTCATCGTTTTTCATCCGAACATTGATTTTTTGGACTGTACCAAAAATGATTCAAAATGTCAATTGGATCATGCCTCATGTTGAATAACCACTTTTTAAACCCTCACAGTGACCAAAATTGCCATTTTTACAGAGTTTTGTTTACTCAAAAGCTTCAATTTTGACCCGTTTCAGGCACAGAAATGACTTTAAACACACTTATTTTAGTTGAAAAAGTCATAATTCACATCCAACAGTCATTTAGAGTCAAAAGATTAAATGTTAAAATTTCATCATTATAGACCATTTTGGGAACGTTCGACATGTCCGGAGTCATTGTTTTTCATCCGAAAATTGATTTTTTGGACTGTACCAAAAATGATTCAAAATGTCAATTGGATCGTGCCTCATGTTGAATAACCACTTTTTAAACCCTCACAGTGACCAAAATGGCCATTTTTACAGAGTTTTGCTTACTCAAAAGCTTCAATTTTGACCCGTTTCAGTCACAGAAATGACTTTAAACACACTTATTTTAGTTGAAAAAGTCATAATTCACATCCAACAGTCATTTAGAGTCAAAAGATTAAATGTTAAAATTTCATCATTATAGACCATTTTGGGAACGTTCGACATGTCCGGAGTCATCGTTTTTCATCCGAAAATCGATTTTTTGGACTGTACCAAAAATGATTCAAAATGTCAATTGGATCATGCCTCATGTTGAATAACCACTTTTTAAACCCTCACAGTGACCAAAATTGCCATTTTTACAGAGTTTTGCTTACTCAAAAGCTTCAATTTTGACCCGTTTCAGGCACAGAAATGACTTTAAACACACTTATTTTAGTTGAAAAAGTCATACTTCACATCCAACAGTCATTTAGAGTCAAAAGATTAAATGTTAAAATTTCATTATTATAGACCATTTTGGGAACGTTCGACATGTCCGGAGTCATCGTTTTTCATCCGAAAATCCATTTTTTTGGACTGTACCAAAAATGATTCAAAATGTCAATTGGATCATGCCTCATGTTGAATAACCACTTTTTAAACCCTCACAGTGACCAAAATTGCCATTTTTACAGAGTTTTGCTTACTCAAAAGCTTCAATTTTGACCTGTTTCAGGCACAGAAATGACTTTAACACACTTATTTTAGTTGAAAAAGTCATAATTCACATCCAACAGTCATTTAGAGTCAAAAGATTAAATGTTAAAATTTCATCATTATAGACCATTTTGGGAACGTTCGACATGTCCGGAGTCATCGTTTTTCATCCGAAAATTGATTTTTTGGACTGTACCAAAAATGATTCAAAATGTCAATTGGATCGTGCCTCATGTTGAATAACCACTTTTTAAACCCTCACAGTGACCAAAATTGCCATTTTTACAGAGTTTTGCTTACTCAAAAGCTTCAATTTTGACCCGTTTCAGGCACAGAAATGACTTTAAACACACTTATTTTGGTTGAAAAAGTCATACTTCACATCCAACAGTCATTTAGAGTCAAAAGATTAAATGTTAAAATTTCATCATTATAGACCATTTTGGGAACGTTCGACATGTCCGGAGTCATCGTTTTTCATCCGAAAATCGATTTTTTGGACTGTACCAAAAATGATTCAAAATGTCAATTGGATCATGCCTCATGTTGAATAACCACTTTTTAAACCCTCACAGTGACCAAAATTGCCATTTTTACAGAGTTTTGCTTACTCAAAAGCTTTAATTTTGACCCGTTTCAGGCACAGAAATGACTTTAAACACACTTATTTTAGTTGAAAAAGTCATAATTCACATCCAACAGTCATTTAGAGTCAAAAGATTAAATGTTAAAATTTCATCATTATAGACCATTTTGGGAACGTTCGACATGTCCGGAGTCATCGTTTTTCATCCGAAAATCGATTTTTTGGACTGTACCAAAAATGATTCAAAATGTCAATTGGATCATGCCTCATGTTGAATAACCACTTTTTAAACCCTCACAGTGACCAAAATTGCCATTTTTACAGAGTTTTGCTTACTCAAAAGCTTCAATTTTGACCCGTTTCAGGCACAGAAATGACTTTAAACACACTTATTTTAGTTGAAAAAGTCATAATTCACATCCAACAGTCATTTAGAGTCAAAAGATTAAATGTTAAAATTCATCATTAAAGACCATTTTGGGAACGTTCGACATGTCCGGAGTCATCGTTTTTCATCCGAAAATCGATTTTTTGGACTGTACCAAAAATGATTCAAAATGTCAATTGGATCGTGCCTCATGTTGAATAACCACTTTTTAAACCCTCACAGTGACCAAAATGGCCATTTTTACAAAGTTTTGCTTACTCAAAAGCTTCAATTTTGACCCGTTTCAGTCACAGAAATGACTTTAAACACACTTATTTTAGTTGAAAATGTCATAATTCACATCCAACAGTCATTTAGAGTCAAAAGATTAAATGTTAAAATTTCATCATTATAGACCATTTTGGGAACGTTCGACATGTCCGGAGTCATCGTTTTTCATCCGAAAATCGATTTTTTTGACTGTACCAAAAATGATTCAAAATGTCAATTGGATCATGCCTCATGTTGAATAACACCTTTTTAAACCCTCACAGTGACCAAAATTGCCATTTTTACAGAGTTTTGCTTACTCAAAAGCTTCAATTTTGACCCGTTTCAGGCACAGAAATGACTTTAAACACACTTATTTTAGTTGAAAAAGTCATAATTCACATCCAACAGTCATTTAGAGTCAAAAGATTAAATGTTAAAATTTCATCATTATAGACCATTTTGGGAACGTTCGACATGTCCGAAGTCATCGTTTTTCATCCGAAAATCGATTTTTTGGACTGTACCAAAAATGATTCAAAATGTCAATTGGATCATGCCTCATGTTGAATAACCACTTTTTAAACCCTCACAGTGACCAAAATTGCCATTTTACAGAGTTTTGATTACTCAAAAGCTTCAATTTTGACCCGTTTCAGTCACAAAAATTACTTTAAACACACTTATTTTAGTTGAAAAAGTCATAATTCACATCCAACAGTCATTTAGAGTCAAAAGATTAAATGTTAAAATTTCATCATTATAGACCATTTTGGGAACGTTCGACATGTCCGGAGTCATTGTTTTTCATCCGAAAATTGATTTTTTGGACTGTACCAAAAATGATTCAAAATGTCAATTGGATCGTGCCTCATGTTGAATAACCACTTTTTAAACCCTCACAGTGACCAAAATGGCCATTTTTACAGAGTTTTGCTTACTCAAAAGCTTCAATTTTGACCCGTTTCAGTCACAGAAATGACTTTAAACACACTTATTTTAGTTGAAAAAGTCATAATTCACATCCAACAGTCATTTAGAGTCAAAAGATTAAATGTTAAAATTTCATCATTATAGACCATTTTGGGAACGTTCGACATGTCCGGAGTCATCGTTTTTCATCCGAAAATCGATTTTTTGGACTGTACCAAAAATGATTCAAAATGTCAATAGGATCATGCCTCATGTTGAAAAACCACTTTTTAAACCCTCACAGTGACCAAAATTGCCATTTTTACAGAGTTTTGCTTACTCAAAAGCTTCAATTTTGACCCGTTTCAGGCACAGAAATGACTTTAACCACACTTGTTTTAGCTGAAAAAGTCATAATTCACATCCAACAGTCATTTAGAGTCAAAAGATTAAATGTTAAAATTTCATCATTATAGACCATTTTGGGAACGTTCGACATGTCCGGAGTCATCGTTTTTCATCCGAAAATCGATTTTTTGGACTGTACCAAAAATGATTCAAAATGTCAATTGGATCATGCCTCATGTTGAATAACCACTTTTTAAACCCTCACAGTGACCAAAATTGCCATTTTTACAGAGTTTTGATTACTCAAAAGCTTCAATTTTGACCCGTTTCACTCACAAAAATTACTTTAAACACACTTATTTTAGTTGAAAAAGTCATAATTCACATCCAACAGTCATTTAGAGTCAAAAGATTTAATGTTTAAATTTCATCATTATAGACCATTTTGGGAACGTTCGACATGTCCGGACTCATCGTTTTTCATCCGAAAATTGATTTTTTGGACTGTACCAAAAATGATTCAAAATGTCAATTGGATCATGCCTCATGTTGAATAACCACTTTTTAAACCCTCACAGTGACCAAAATTGCCATTTTTATAGAGTTTTGTTTACTCAAAAGCTTCAATTTTGACCCGTTTAAGGCACAGAAATGACTTTAAACACACTTATTTTAGTTGAAAAAGTCATAATTCACATCCAACAGTCATTTAGAGTCAAAAGATTAAATGTTAAAATTTCATCATTATAGACCATTTTGGGAACGTTCGACATGTCCGGAGTCATTGTTTTTCATCCGAAAATTGATTTTTTGGACTGTACCAAAAATGATTCAAAATGTCAATTGGATCGTGCCTCATGTTGAATAACCACTTTTTAAACCCTCACAGTGACCAAAATGGCCATTTTTACAGAGTTTTGCTTACTCAAAAGCTTCAATTTTGACCCGTTTCAGTCACAGAAATGACTTTAAACACACTTATTTTAGTTGAAAAAGTCATAATTCACATCCAACAGTCATTTAGAGTCAAAAGATTAAATGTTAAAATTTCATCATTATAGACCATTTTGGGAACGTTCGACATGTCCGGAGTCATTGTTTTTCATCCGAAAATTGATTTTTTGGACTGTACCAAAAATGATTCAAAATGTCAATTGGATCATGCCTCATGTTGAATAACCACTTTTTAAACCCTCACAGTGACCAAAATTGCCATTTTTACAGAGTTTTGCTTACTCAAAAGCTTCAATTTTGACCCGTTTCAGGCACAGAAATGACTTTAAACACACTTATTTTAGTTGAAAAAGTCATAATTCACATCCAACAGTCATTTAGAGTCAAAAGATTAAATGTTAAAATTTCATCATTATAGACCATTTTGGGAACGTTCGACATGTCCGAAGTCATCGTTTTTCATCCGAAAATCGATTTTTTGGACTGTACCAAAAATGATTCAAAATGTCAATTGGATCATGCCTCATGTTGAATAACCACTTTTTAAACCCTCACAGTGACCAAAATTGCCATTTTACAGAGTTTTGATTACTCAAAAGCTTCAATTTTGACCCGTTTCAGTCACAAAAATTACTTTAAACACACTTATTTTAGTTGAAAAAGTCATAATTCACATCCAACAGTCATTTAGAGTCAAAAGATTAAATGTTAAAATTTCATCATTATAGACCATTTTGGGAACGTTCGACATGTCCGGAGTCATTGTTTTTCATCCGAAAATTGATTTTTTGGACTGTACCAAAAATGATTCAAAATGTCAATTGGATCGTGCCTCATGTTGAATAACCACTTTTTAAACCCTCACAGTGACCAAAATGGCCATTTTTACAGAGTTTTGCTTACTCAAAAGCTTCAATTTTGACCCGTTTCAGTCACAGAAATGACTTTAAACACACTTATTTTAGTTGAAAAAGTCATAATTCACATCCAACAGTCATTTAGAGTCAAAAGATTAAATGTTAAAATTTCATCATTATAGACCATTTTGGGAACGTTCGACATGTCCGGAGTCATCGTTTTTCATCCGAAAATCGATTTTTTGGACTGTACCAAAAATGATTCAAAATGTCAATAGGATCATGCCTCATGTTGAAAAACCACTTTTTAAACCCTCACAGTGACCAAAATTGCCATTTTTACAGAGTTTTGCTTACTCAAAAGCTTCAATTTTGACCCGTTTCAGGCACAGAAATGACTTTAACCACACTTGTTTTAGCTGAAAAAGTCATAATTCACATCCAACAGTCATTTAGAGTCAAAAGATTAAATGTTAAAATTTCATCATTATAGACCATTTTGGGAACGTTCGACATGTCCGGAGTCATCGTTTTTCATCCGAAAATTGATTTTTTGGACTGTACCAAAAATGATTCAAAATGTCAATTGGATCGTGCCTCATGTTGAATAACCACTTTTTAAACCCTCACAGTGACCAAAATGGCCATTTTTACAGAGTTTTGCTTACTCAAAAGCTTCAATTTTGACCCGTTTCAGGCACAGAAATGACTTTAAACACACTTATTTTAGTTGAAAAAGTCATACTTCACATCCAACAGTCATTTAGAGTCAAAAGATTAAATGTTAAAATTTCATCATTATAGACCATTTTGGGAATGTTCGACATGTCCGGAGTCATCGTTTTTCATCCGAAAATCAATTTTTTGGACTGTACCAAAAATGATTCAAAATGTCAATTGGATCATGCCTCATGTTGAATAACCACTTTTTAAACCCTCACAGTGACCAAAATTGCCATTTTTACAGAGTTTTGCTTACTCAAAAGCTTCCATTTTGACCCGTTTCAGGCACAGAAATGACTTTAAACACACTTATTTTAGTTGAAAAAGTCATAATTCACATCCAACAGTCATTTAGAGTCAAAAGATTAAATGTTAAAATGTCATCATTATAGACCATTTTGGGAACGTTCGACATGTCCGGAGTCATCGTTTTTCATCTGAAAATCGATTTTTTGGACTGTAATAAAAATGATTCAGAATGTCAATTGGATCGTGCCTCATGTTGAATAACCACTTTTGAAACCCTCACAGTGACCAAAATTGCCATTTTTACAGAGTTTTGCTTACTCAAAAGCTTCAATTTTGACCCATTTCAGGCACAGAAATGACTTTAAACACACTTATTTTAGTTGAAAAAGTCATACTTCACATCCAACAGTCATTTAGAGTCAAAAGATTAAATGTTAAAATTTCATCATTATAGACCATTTTGGGAACGTTCGACATGTCCGGAGTCATCATTTTTCATCCGAAAATCGATTTTTTGGACTGTACCAAAAATGATTCAAAATGTCAATTGGATCGTGCCTCATGTTGAATAACCACTTTTTACACCCTCACAGTGACCAAAATGGCCATTTTTACAAAGTTTTGCTTACTCAAAAGCTTCAATTTTGACCCGTTTCAGTCACAGAAATGACTTTAAACACACTTATTTTAGTTGAAAAAGTCATAATTCACATCCAACAGTCATTTAGAGTCAAAAGATTAAATGTTAAAATTTCATCATTATAGACCATTTTGGGAACGTTCGACATGTCCGGAGTCATCGTTTTTCATCCGAAAATCGATTTTTTGGACTGTACCAAAAATGATTCAAAATGTCAATTGGATCATGCCTCATGTTGAATAACCACTTTTTAAACCCTCACAGTGACCAAAATGGCCATTTTTACAGAGTTTTGCTTACTCAAAAGCTTCAATTTTGACCCGTTTCAGGCACAGAAATGACTTTAAACACACTTATTTTAGTTGAAAAAGTCATAATTCACATCCAACAGTCATTTAGAGTCAAAAGATTAAATGTTAAAATTTCATCATTATAGACCATTTTGGGAACGTTCGACATGTCCGGAGTCATCGTTTTTCATCCGAAAATCGATTTTTTGGACTGTACCAAAAATGATTCAAAATGTCAATTGGATCATGCCTCATGTTGAATAACCACTTTTTAAACCCTCACAGTGACCAAAATTGCCATTTTTACAGAGTTTTGATTACTCAAAAGCTTCAATTTTGACCCGTTTCACTCACAAAAATTACTTTAAACACACTTATTTTAGTTGAAAAAGTCATAATTCACATCCAACAGTCATTTAGAGTCAAAAGATTAAATGTTTAAATTTCATCATTATAGACCATTTTGGGAACGTTCGACATGTCCGGACTCATCGTTTTTCATCCGAAAATTGATTTTTTGGACTGTACCAAAAATGATTCAAAATGTCAATTGGATCATGCCTCATGTTGAATAACCACTTTTTAAACCCTCACAGTGACCAAAATTGCCATTTTTATAGAGTTTTGTTTACTCAAAAGCTTCAATTTTGACCCGTTTAAGGCACAGAAATGACTTTAAACACACTTATTTTAGTTGAAAAAGTCATATTTCACATCCAACAGTCATTTAGAGTCAAAAGATTAAATGTTAAAATTTCATCATTATAGACCATTTTGGGAACGTTCGACATGTCCGGAGTCATTGTTTTTCATCCGAAAATTGATTTTTTGGACTGTACCAAAAATGATTCAAAATGTCAATTGGATCGTGCCTCATGTTGAATAACCACTTTTTAAACCCTCACAGTGACCAAAATGGCCATTTTTACAGAGTTTTGCTTACTCGAAAGCTTCAATTTTGACCCGTTTCAGTCACAGAAATGACTTTAAACACACTTATTTTAGTTGAAAAAGTCATAATTCACATCCAACAGTCATTTAGAGTCAAAAGATTAAATGTTAAAATTTCATCATTATAGACCATTTTGGGAACGTTCGACATGTCCGGAGTCCACGTTTTTCATCCGAAAATTGATTTTTTGGACTGTACCAAAAATGATTCAAAATGTCAATTGGATCGTGCCTCATGTTGAATAACCACTTTTTAAACCCTCACAGTGACCAAAATTGCCATTTTTACAGAGTTTTGCTTACTCAAAAGCTTCCATTTTGACCCGTTTCAGGCACAGAAAGGACTTTAAACACACTTATTTTAGTTGAAAAAGTCATAATTCACATCCAACAGTCATTTAGAGTCAAAAGATTAAATGTTAAAATTTCATCATTATAGACCATTTTGGGAACGTTCGACATGTCCGGAGTCATCGTTTTTCATCCGAAAATCGATTTTTTGGACTGTACCAAAAATGATTCAAAATGTCAATTGGATCATGCCTCATGTTGAATAACCACTTTTTAAACCCTCACAGTGACCAAAATGGCCATTTTTACAGAGTTTTGCTTACTCAAAAGCTTCAATTTTGACCCGTTTCAGGCACAGAAATGACTTTAAACACACTTATTTTAGTTGAAAAAGTCATAATTCACATCCAACAGTCATTTAGAGTCAAAAGATTAAATGTTAAAATTTTATCATTATAGACCATTTTGGGAACGTTCGACATGTCCGAAGTCATCGTTTTTCATCCGAAAATCGATTTTTTGGACTGTACCAAAAATGATTCAAAATGTCAATTGGATCATGCCTCATGTTGAATAACCACTTTTTAAACCCTCACAGTGACCAAAATTGCCATTTTTACAGAGTTTTGATTACTCAAAAGCTTCAATTTTGACCCGTTTCAGTCACAAAAATTACTTTAAACACACTTATTTTAGTTGAAAAAGTCATAATTCACATCCAACAGTCATTTAGAGTCAAAAGATTAAATGTTAAAATTTCATCATTATAGACCATTTTGGGAACGTTCGACATGTCCGGAGTCATCGTTTTTCATCCGAAAATTGATTTTTTGGACTGTACCAAAAATGATTCAAAATGTCAATTGGATCATGCCTCATGTTGAATAACCACTTTTTAAACCCTCACAGTGACCAAAATTGCCATTTTTACAGAGTTTTGCTTACTCAAAAGCTTCAATTTTGACCCGTTTCAGGCACAGAAATGACTTTAAACACACTTATTTTAGTTGAAAAAGTCATAATTCACATCCAACAGTCATTTAGAGTCAAAAGATTAAATGTTAAAATTTCATCATTATAGACCATTTTGGGAACGTTCGACATGTCCGGAGTCATTGTTTTTCATCCGAAAATTGATTTTTTGGACTGTACCAAAAATGATTCAAAATGTCAATTGGATCGTGCCTCATGTTGAATAACCACTTTTTAAACCCTCACAGTGACCAAAATGGCCATTTTTACAGAGTTTTGCTTACTCAAAAGCTTCAATTTTGACCCGTGTCAGTCACAGAAATGACTTTAAACACACTTATTTTAGTTGAAAAAGTCATAATTCACATCCAACAGTCATTTAGAGTCAAAAGATTAAATGTTAAAATTTCATCATTATAGACCATTTTGGGAACGTTCGACATGTCCGGAGTCATCGTTTTTCATCCGAAAATCGATTTTTTGGACTGTACCAAAAATGATTCAAAATGTCAATTGGATCATGCCTCATGTTGAAAAACCACTTTTTAAACCCTCACAGTGACCAAAATTGCCATTTTTATAGAGTTTTGCTTACTCAAAAGCTTCAATTTTGACCCGTTTCAGGCACAGAAATGACTTTAACCACACTTGTTTTAGTTGAAAAAGTCATAATTCACATCCAACAGTCATTTAGAGTCAAAAGATTAAATGTTAACATTTCATCATTATAGACCATTTTGGGAACGTTCGACATGTCCGGAGTCATCGTTTTTCATCCGAAAATTGATTTTTTGGACTGTACCAAAAATTATTCAAAATGTCAATTGGATCATGCCTCATGTTGAATAACCACATTTTAAACCCTCACAGTGACCAAAATTGCCATTTTTACAGAGTTTTGCTTACTCAAAAGCTTCAATTTTGACCCGTTTCAGGCACAGAAATGACTTTAAACACACTTATTTTAGTTGAAAAAGTCATAATTCATATCCAACAGTCATTTAGAGTCAAAAGATTAAATGTTAAAATTTCATCATTATAGACCATTTTGGGAACGTTCGACATGTCCGGAGTCATCGTTTTTCATCCGAAAATCGATTTTTTGGACTGTACCAAAAATGATTCAAAATGTCAATTGGATCATGCCTCATGTTGAATAACCACTTTTTAAACCCTCACAGTGACCAAAATTGCCATTTTTACAGAGTTTTGATTACTCAAAAGCTTCAATTTTGACCCGTTTCAGGCACAGAAATGACTTTAAACACACTTATTTTAGTTGAAAAAGTTATAATTCACATCCAACAGTCATTTAGAGTCAAAAGATTAAATGTTAAAATTTCATCATTATAGACCATTTTGGGAACGTTCGACATGTCCGGAGTCATTGTTTTTCATGCGAAAATTGATTTTTTGGACTGTACCAAAAATGATTCAAAATGTCAATTGGATCGTGCCTCATGTTGAATAACCACTTTTTAAACCCTCACAGTGACCAAAATGGCCATTTTTACAGAGTTTTGCTTACTCAAAAGCTTCAATTTTGACCCGTTTCAGTCACAGAAATGACTTTAAACACACTTATTTTAGTTGAAAAAGTCATAATTCACATCCAACAGTCATTTAGAGTCAAAAGATTAAATGTTAAAATTTCATCATTATAGACCATTTTGGGAACGTTCGACATGTCCGGAGTCATCGTTTTTCATCCGAAAATTGATTTTTTGGACTGTACCAAAAATGATTCAAAATGTCAATTGGATCGTGCCTCATGTTGAATAACCACTTTTTAAACCCTCACAGTGACCAAAATTGCCATTTTTACAGAGTTTTGCTTACTCAAAAGCTTCAATTTTGACCCGTTTCAGGCACAGAAAGGACTTTAAACACACTTATTTTAGTTGAAAAAGTCATAATTCACATCCAACAGTCATTTAGAGTCAAAAGATTAAATGTTAAAATTTCATCATTATAGACCATTTTGGGAACGTTCGACATGTCCGGAGTCATCGTTTTTCATCCGAAAATTGATTTTTTGGACTGTACCAAAAATGATTCAAAATGTCAATTGGATCGTGCCTCATGTTGAATAACCACTTTTTAAACCCTCACAGTGACCAAAATGGCCATTTTTACAGAGTTTTGCTTACTCAAAAGCTTCAATTTTGACCCGTTTCAGGCACAGAAATGACTTTAAACACACTTATTTTAGTTGAAAAAGTCATAATTCACATCCAACAGTCATTTAGAGTCAAAAGATTAAATGTTAAAATTTCATCATTATAGACCATTTTGGGAACGTTCGACATGTCCGAAGTCATCGTTTTTCATCCGAAAATCGATTTTTTGGACTGTACCAAAAATGATTCAAAATGTCAATTGGATCATGCCTCATGTTGAATAACCACTTTTTAAACCCTCACAGTGACCAAAATTGCCATTTTTACAGAGTTTTGATTACTCAAAAGCTTCAATTTTGACCCGTTTCAGTCACAAAAATTACTTTAAACACACTTATTTTAGTTGAAAAAGTCATAATTCACATCCAACAGTCATTTAGAGTCAAAAGATTAAATGTTAAAATTTCATCATTATAGACCATTTTGGGAACGTTCGACATGTCCGGAGTCATCGTTTTTCATCCGAAAATCGATTTTTTGGACTGTACCAAAAATGATTCAAAATGTCAATTGGATCATGCCTCATGTTGAAAAACCACTTTTTAAACCCTCACAGTGACCAAAATTGCCATTTTTACAGAGTTTTGCTTACTCAAAAGCTTCAATTTTGACCCGTTTCAGGCACAGAAATGACTTTAAACACACTTATTTTAGTTGAAAAAGTCATAATTCACATCCAACAGTCATTTAGAGTCAAAAGATTAAATGTTAAAATTTCATCATTATAGACCATTTTGGGAACGTTCGACATGTCCGGAGTCATCGTTTTTCATCCGAAAATCGATTTTTTGGACTGTACCAAAAATGATTCAAAATGTCAATTGGATCATGCCTCATGTTGAATAACCACTTTTTAAACCCTCACAGTGACCAAAATTGCCATTTTTACAGAGTTTTGATTACTCAAAAGCTTCAATTTTGACCCGTTTCAGTCACAAAAATTACTTTAAACACACTTATTTTAGTTGAAAAAGTCATAATTCACATCCAACAGTCATTTAGAGTCAAAAGATTAAATTTTTAAATTTCATCATTATAGACCATTTTGGGAACGTTCGACATGTCCGGACTCATCGTTTTTCATCCGAAAATTGATTTTTTGGACTGTACCAAAAATGATTCAAAATGTCAATTGGATCATGCCTCATGTTGAATAACCACTTTTTAAACCCTCACAGTGACCAAAATTGCCATTTTTACAGAGTTTTGTTTACTCAAAAGCTTCAATTTTGACCCGTTTCAGGCACAGAAATGACTTTAAACACACTTATTTTAGTTGAAAAAGTCATAATTCACATCCAACAGTCATTTAGAGTCAAAAGATTAAATGTTAAAATTTCATCATTATAGACCATTTTGGGAACGTTCGACATGTCCGGAGTCATTGTTTTTCATCCGAAAATTGATTTTTTGGACTGTACCAAAAATGATTCAAAATGTCAATTGGATCGTGCTTCATGTTGAATAACCACTTTTTAAACCCTCACAGTGACCAAAATGGCCATTTTTACAGAGTTTTGCTTACTCAAAAGCTTCAATTTTGACCCGTTTCAGTCACAGAAATGACTTTAAACACACTTATTTTAGTTGAAAAATTCATAATTCACATCCAACAGTCATTTAGAGTCAAAAGATTAAATGTTAAAATTTCATCATTATAGACCATTTTGGGAACGTTCGACATGTCCGGAGTCATCGTTTTTCATCCGAAAATTGATTTTTTGGACTGTACCAAAAATGATTCAAAATGTCAATTGGATCGTGCCTCATGTTGAATAACCACTTTTTAAACCCTCACAGTGACCAAAATGGCCATTTTTACAGAGTTTTGCTTACTCAAAAGCTTCAATTTTGACCCGTTTCAGGCACAGAAATGACTTTAAACACACTTATTTTAGTTGAAAAAGTCATAATTCACATCCAACAGTCATTTAGAGTCAAAAGATTAAATGTTAAAATTTCATCATTATAGACCATTTTGGGAACATTCGACATGTCCGAAGTCATCGTTTTTCATCCGAAAATCGATTTTTTGGACTGTACCAAAAATGATTCAAAATGTCAATTGGATCATGCCTCATGTTGAATAACCACTTTTTAAACCCTCACAGTGACCAAAATTGCCATTTTTACAGAGTTTTGATTACTCAAAAGCTTCAATTTGACCCGTTTCAGGCACAGAAATGACTTTAAACACACTTATTTTAGTTGAAAAAGTCATACTTCACATCCAACAGTCATTTAGAGTCAAAAGATTAAATGTTAAAATTTCATCATTATAGACCATTTTGGGAACGTTCGACATGTCCGGAGTCATCGTTTTTCATCCGAAAATCGATTTTTTGGACTGTACCAAAAATGATTCAAAATGTCAATTGGATCATGCCTCATGTTGAATAACCACTTTTTAAACCCTCACAGTGACCAAAATTGCCATTTTTACAGAGTTTTGCTTACTCAAAAGCTTCCATTTTGACCCGTTTCAGGCACAGAAATGACTTTAAACACACTTATTTTAGTTGAAAAAGTCATAATTCACATCCAACAGTCATTTAGAGTCAAAAGATTAAATGTTAAAATTTCATCATTATAGACCATTTTGGGAACGTTCGACATGTCCGGAGTCATCGTTTTTCATCTGAAAATCGATTTTTTGGACTGTACCAAAAATGATTCAGAATGTCAATTGGATCGTGCCTCATGTTGAATAACCACTTTTGAAACCCTCACAGTGACCAAAATTGCCATTTTTACAGAGTTTTGCTTACTCAAAAGCTTCAATTTTGACCCGTTTCAGGCACAGAAATGACTTTAAACACACTTATTTTAGTTGAAAAAGTCATACTTCACATCCAACAGTCATTTAGAGTCAAAAGATTAAATGTTAAAATTTCATCATTATAGACCATTTTGGGAACGTTCGACATGTCCGGAGTCATCGTTTTTCATCCGAAAATCGATTTTTTGGACTGTACCAAAAATGATTCAAAATGTCAATTGGATCATGCCTCATGTTGAATAACCACTTTTTAAACCCTCACAGTGACCAAAATTGCCATTTTTACAGAGTTTTGCTTACTCAAAAGCTTCAATTTTGACCCGTTTCAGGCACAGAAATGACTTTAAACACACTTATTTTAGTTGAAAAAGTCATAATTCACATCCAACAGTCATTTAGAGTCAAAAGATTAAATGTTAAAATTTCATCATTATAGACCATTTTGGGAACGTTCGACATGTCCGAAGTCATCGTTTTTCATCCGAAAATCGATTTTTTGGACTGTACCAAAAATGATTCAAAATGTCAATTGGATCATGCCTCATGTTGAATAACCACTTTTTAAACCCTCACAGTGACCAAAATTGCCATTTTTACAGAGTTTTGATTACTCAAAAGCTTCAATTTTGACCCGTTTCAGTCACAAAAATTACTTTAAACACACTTATTTTAGTTGAAAAAGTCATAATTCACATCCAACAGTCATTTAGAGTCAAAAGATTAAATGTTAAAATTTCATCATTATAGACCATTTTGGGAACGTTCGACATGTCCGGAGTCATCGTTTTTCATCCGAAAATTGATTTTTTGGACTGTACCAAAAATGATTCAAAATGTCAATTGGATCATGCCTCATGTTGAATAACCACTTTTTAAACCCTCACAGTGACCAAAATTGCCATTTTTACAGAGTTTTGCTTACTCAAAAGCTTCAATTTTGACCCGTTTCAGGCACAGAAATGACTTTAAACACACTTATTTTAGTTGAAAAAGTCATAATTCACATCCAACAGTCATTTAGAGTCAAAAGATTAAATGTTAAAATTTCATCATTATAGACCATTTTGGGAACGTTCGACATGTCCGGAGTCATCGTTTTTCATCCGAAAATCGATTTTTTGGACTGTAGCAAAAATGATTCAAAATGTCAATTGGATCGTGCCTCATGTTGAATAACCACTTTTTAAACCCTCACAGTGACCAAAATTGCCATTTTTACAGAGTTTTGATTACTCAAAAGCTTCAATTTTGACCCGTTTCAGTCACAGAAATGACTTTAAACACACTTATTTTAGTTGAAAAAGTCATAATTCACATCCAACAGTCATTTAGAGTCAAAAGATTAAATGTTAAAATTTCATCATTATAGACCATTTTGGGAACGTTCGACATGTCCGGAGTCATCGTTTTTCATCCGAAAATCGATTTTTTGGACTGTACCAAAAATGATTCAAAATGTCAATTGGATCATGCCTCATGTTGAAAAACCACTTTTTAAACCCTCACAGTGACCAAAATTGCCATTTTTACAGAGTTTTGCTTACTCAAAAGCTTCAATTTTGACCCGTTTCAGGCACAGAAATGACTTTAACCACACTTGTTTTAGTTGAAAAAGTCATAATTCACATCCAACAGTCATTTAGAGTCAAAAGATTAAATGTTAAAATTTCATCATTATAGACCATTTTGGGAACGTTCGACATGTCCGGAGTCATCGTTTTTCATCCGAAAATTGATTTTTTGGACTGTACCAAAAATGATTCAAAATGTCAATTGGATCGTGCCTCATGTTGAATAACCACTTTTTAAACCCTCACAGTGACCAAAATGGCCATTTTTACAGAGTTTTGCTTACTCAAAAGCTTCAATTTTGACCCGTTTCAGGCACAGAAATGACTTTAAACACACTTATTTTAGTTGAAAAAGTCATACTTCACATCCAACAGTCATTTAGAGTCAAAAGATTAAATGTTACAATTTCATCATTATAGACCATTTTGGGAACGTTCGACATGTCCGGAGTCATCGTTTTTCATCCGAAAATCGATTTTTTGGACTGTACCAAAAATGATTCAAAATGTCAATTGGATCATGCCTCATGTTGAATAACCACTTTTTAAACCCTCACAGTGACCAAAATTGGCATTTTTACAGAGTTTTGCTTACTCACAAGCTTCCATTTTGACCCGTTTCAGGCACAGAAATGACTTTAAACACACTTATTTTAGTTGAAAAAGTCATAATTCACATCCAACAGTCATTTAGAGTCAAAAGAATAAATGTTAAAATTTCATCATTATAGACCATTTTGGGAACGTTCGACATGTCCGGAGTCATCGTTTTTCATCTGAAAATCGATTTTTTGGACTGTACCAAAAATGATTCAGAATGTCAATTGGATCGTGCCTCATGTTGAATAACCACTTTTGAAACCCTCACAGTGACCAAAATTGCCATTTTTACAGAGTTTTGCTTACTCAAAAGCTTCAATTTTGACCTGTTTCAGGCACAGAAATGACTTTAAACACACTTATTTTAGTTGAAAAAGTCATACTTCACATCCAACAGTCATTTATAGTCAAAAGTTTAAATGTTAAAATTTCATCATTATAGACCATTTTGGGATTGTTCGACATGTCCGGAGTCATCGTTTTTCATCCGAAAATCGATTTTTTGGACTGTACCAAAAATGATTCAAAATGTCAATTGGATCGTGCCTCATGTTGAATAACCACTTTTTAAACCCTCACAGTGACCAAAATGGCCATTTTTACAAAGTTTTGCTTACTCAAAAGCTTCAATTTTGACACGTTTCAGTCACAGAAATGACTTTAAACATACTTATTTTAGTTGAAAAAGTCATAATTCACATCCAACAGTCATTTAGAGTCAAAAGATTAAATGTTAAAATTTCATCATTATAGACCATTTTGGGAACGTTCGACATGTCCGGAGTCATCGTTTTTCATCCGAAAATCGATTTTTTGGACTGTACCAAAAATGATTCAAAATGTCAATTGGATCATGCCTCATGTTGAATAACCACTTTTTAAACCCTCACAGTGACCAAAATGGCCATTTTTACAGAGTTTTGCTTACTCAAAAGCTTCAATTTTGACCCGTTTCAGGCACAGAAATGACTGTAAACACACTTATTTTAGTTGAAAAAGTCATAATTCACATCCAACAGTCATTTAGAGTCAAAAGATTAAATGTTAAAATTTCATCATTATAGACCATTTTGGGAACGTTCGACATGTCCGGAGTCATCGTTTTTCATCCGAAAATCGATTTTTTGGACTGTACCAAAAATGATTCAAAATGTCAATTGGATCATGCCTCATGTTGAATAACCACTTTTTAAACCCTCACAGTGACCAAAATTGCCATTTTTACAGAGTTTTGCTTACTCAAAAGCTTCAATTTTGACCCGTTTCAGTCACAAAAATTACTATAAACACACTTATTTTAGTTGAAAAAGTCATAATTCACATCCAACAGTCATTTAGAGTCAAAAGATTAAATGTTAAAATTTCATCATTATAGACCATTTTGGGAACGTTCGACATGTCCGGAGTCATCGTTTTTCATCCGAAAATTGATTTTTTGGAATGTACCAAAAATGATTCAAAATGTCAATTGGATCGTGCCTCATGTTGAATAACCACTTTTTAAACCCTCACAGTGACCAAAATTGCCATTTTTACAGAGTTTTGCTTACTCAAAAGCTTCAATTTTGACCCGTTTCATCACAGAAATGACTTTAAACACACTTATTTTAGTTGAAAAAGTCATACTTCACATCCAACAGTCATTTAGAGTCAAAAGATTAAATGTTAAAATTTCATCATTATAGACCATTTTGGGAACGTTCGACATGTCCGGAGTCATCGTTTTTCATCCGAAAATCGATTTTTTGGACTGTACCAAAAATGATTCAAAATGTCAATTGGATCATGCCTCATGTTGAATAACCACTTTTTAAACCCTCACAGTGACCAAAATTGCCATTTTTACAGAGTTTTGCTTACTCAAAAGCTTCCATTTTGACCCGTTTCAGGCACAGAAATGACTTTAAACACACTTATTTTGGTTGAAAAAGTCATAATTCACATCCAACAGTCATTTAGAGTCAAAAGAATAAATGTTAAAATTTCATCATTATAGACCATTTTGGGAACGTTCGACATGTCCGGAATCATCGTTTTTCATCTGAAAATCGATTTTTTGGACTGTACCAAAAATGATTCAGAATGTCAATTGGATCGTGCCTCATGTTGAATAACCACTTTTGAAACCCTCACAGTGACCAAAATTGCCATTTTTACAGAGTTTTGCTTACTCAAAAGCTTCCATTTTGACCCGTTTCAGGCACAGAAATGACTTTAAACACACTTATTTTAGTTGAAAAAGTCATACTTCACATCCAACAGTCATTTAGAGTCAAAAGATTAAATGTTAAAATTTCATCATTATAGACCATTTTGGGAACGTTCGACATGTCCGGAGTCATTGTTTTTAATCCGAAAATTGATTTTTTGGACTGTACCAAAAATGATTCAAAATGTCAATTGGATCGTGCCTCATGTTGAATAACCACTTTTTAAACCCTCACAGTGACCAAAATGGCCATTTTTACAGAGTTTTGCTTACTCAAAAGCTTCAATTTTGACCCGTTTCAGTCACAGAAATGACTTTAAACACACTTATTTTAGTTGAAAAAGTCATAATTCACATCCAACAGTCATTTAGAGTCAAAAGATTAAATGTTAAAATTTCATCATTATAGACAATTTTGGGAACGTTCGACATGTCCGGAGTCATTGTTTTTCATCCGAAAATCGATTTTTTGGACTGTACCAAAAATGATTCAAAATGTCAATTGGATCATGCCTCATGTTGAATAACCACTTTTTAAACCCTCACAGTGACCAAAATGGCCATTTTTACAGAGTTTTGCTTACTCAAAAGCTTCAATTTTGACCCGTTTCAGGCACAGAAATGACTTTAAACACACTTATTTTAGTTGAAAAAGTCATAATTCACATCCAACAGTCATTTAGAGTCAAAAGATTAAATGTTAAAATGTCATCATTATAGACCATTTTGGGAACGTTCGACATGTCCGGAGTCATCGTTTTTCATCCGAAAATCGATTTTTTGGACTGTACCAAAAATGATTCAAAATGTCAATTGGATCATGCCTCATGTTGAATAACCACTTTTTAAACCCTCACAGTGACCAAAATTGCCATTTTTACAGAGTTTTGATTACTCAAAAGCTTCAATTTTGACCCGTTTCAGTCACAAAAATTACTTTAAACACACTTATTTTAGTTGAAAAAGTCATAATTCACATCCAACAGTCATTTAGAGTCAAAAGATTAAATGTTAAAATTTCATCATTATAGACCATTTTGGGAACGTTCGACATGTCCGGAGTCATCGTTTTCATCCGAAAATTGATTTTTTGGAATGTACCAAAAATGATTCAAAATGTCAATTGGATCGTGCCTCATGTTGAATAACCACTTTTTAAACCCTCACGGTGACCAAAATTGCCATTTTTACAGAGTTTTGCTTACTCAAAAGCTTCAATTTTGACCCGTTTCAGTCACAGAAATGACTTTAAACACACTTATTTTAGTTGAAAAAGTCATACTTCACATCCAACAGTCATTTAGAGTCAAAAGATTAAATGTTAAAATTTCATCATTATAGACCATTTTGGGAACGTTCGACATGTCCGGAGTCATCATTTTTCATCCGAAAATCGATTTTTTGGACGGTACCAAAAATGATTCAAAATGTCAATTGGATCGTGCCTCATGTTGAATAACCACTTTTTAAACCCTCACAGTGACCAAAATGGCCATTTTTACAAAGTTTTGCTTACTCAAAAGCTTCAATTTTGACCCGTTTCAGTCACAGAAATGACTTTAAACACACTTATTTTAGTTGAAAAAGTCATAATTCACATCCAACAGTCATTTAGAGTCAAAAGATTAAATGTTAAAATTTCATCATTATAGACCATTTTGGGAACGTTCGACATTTCCGGAGTCATCGTTTTTCATCCGAAAATCGATTTTTTGGACTGTACCAAAAATGATTCAAAATGTCAATTGGATCATGCCTCATGTTGAATAACCACTTTTTAAACCCTCACAGTGACCAAAATTGCCATTTTTACAGAGTTTTGCTTACTCAAAAGCTTCAATTTTGACCCGTTTCAGGCACAGAAATGACTTTAAACACACTTATTTTAGTTGAAAAAGTCATAATTCACATCCAACAGTCATTTAGAGTCAAAAGATTAAATGTTAAAATTTCATCATTATAGACCATTTTGGGAACGTTCGACATGTCCGGAGTCATCGTTTTTCATCCGAAAATCGATTTTTTGGACTGTACCAAAAATGATTCAAAATGTCAATTGGATCATGCCTCATGTTGAATAACCACTTTTTAAACCCTCACAGTGACCAAAATTGCCATTTTTACAGAGTTTTGATTACTCAAAAGCTTCAATTTTGACCCGTTTCAGTCACAAAAATTACTTTAAAAACACTTATTTTAGTTGAAAAAGTCATAATTCACATCCAACAGTCATTTAGAGTCAAAAGATTAAATGTTAAAATTTCATCATTATAGACCATTTTGGGAACGTTCGACATGTCCGGAGTCATCGTTTTTCATCCGAACATTGATTTTTTGGACTGTACCAAAAATGATTCAAAATGTCAATTGGATCATGCCTCATGTTGAATAACCACTTTTTAAACCCTCACAGTGACCAAAATTGCCATTTTTACAGAGTTTTGTTTACTCAAAAGCTTCAATTTTGACCCGTTTCAGGCACAGAAATGACTTTAAACACACTTATTTTAGTTGAAAAAGTCATAATTCACATCCAACAGTCATTTAGAGTCAAAAGATTAAATGTTAAAATTTCATCATTATAGACCATTTTGGGAACGTTCGACATGTCCGGAGTCATTGTTTTTCATCCGAAAATTGATTTTTTGGACTGTACCAAAAATGATTCAAAATGTCAATTGGATCGTGCCTCATGTTGAATAACCACTTTTTAAACCCTCACAGTGACCAAAATGGCCATTTTTACAGAGTTTTGCTTACTCAAAAGCTTCAATTTTGACCCGTTTCAGTCACAGAAATGACTTTAAACACACTTATTTTAGTTGAAAAAGTCATAATTCACATCCAACAGTCATTTAGAGTCAAAAGATTAAATGTTAAAATTTCATCATTATAGACCATTTTGGGAACGTTCGACATGTCCGGAGTCATCGTTTTTCATCCGAAAATCGATTTTTTGGACTGTACCAAAAATGATTCAAAATGTCAATTGGATCATGCCTCATGTTGAATAACCACTTTTTAAACCCTCACAGTGACCAAAATTGCCATTTTTACAGAGTTTTGCTTACTCAAAAGCTTCAATTTTGACCCGTTTCAGGCACAGAAATGACTTTAAACACACTTATTTTAGTTGAAAAAGTCATACTTCACATCCAACAGTCATTTAGAGTCAAAAGATTAAATGTTAAAATTTCATTATTATAGACCATTTTGGGAACGTTCGACATGTCCGGAGTCATCGTTTTTCATCCGAAAATCCATTTTTTTGGACTGTACCAAAAATGATTCAAAATGTCAATTGGATCATGCCTCATGTTGAATAACCACTTTTTAAACCCTCACAGTGACCAAAATTGCCATTTTTACAGAGTTTTGCTTACTCAAAAGCTTCAATTTTGACCTGTTTCAGGCACAGAAATGACTTTAACACACTTATTTTAGTTGAAAAAGTCATAATTCACATCCAACAGTCATTTAGAGTCAAAAGATTAAATGTTAAAATTTCATCATTATAGACCATTTTGGGAACGTTCGACATGTCCGGAGTCATCGTTTTTCATCCGAAAATTGATTTTTTGGACTGTACCAAAAATGATTCAAAATGTCAATTGGATCGTGCCTCATGTTGAATAACCACTTTTTAAACCCTCACAGTGACCAAAATTGCCATTTTTACAGAGTTTTGCTTACTCAAAAGCTTCAATTTTGACCCGTTTCAGGCACAGAAATGACTTTAAACACACTTATTTTGGTTGAAAAAGTCATACTTCACATCCAACAGTCATTTAGAGTCAAAAGATTAAATGTTAAAATTTCATCATTATAGACCATTTTGGGAACGTTCGACATGTCCGGAGTCATCGTTTTTCATCCGAAAATCGATTTTTTGGACTGTACCAAAAATGATTCAAAATGTCAATTGGATCATGCCTCATGTTGAATAACCACTTTTTAAACCCTCACAGTGACCAAAATTGCCATTTTTACAGAGTTTTGCTTACTCAAAAGCTTTAATTTTGACCCGTTTCAGGCACAGAAATGACTTTAAACACACTTATTTTAGTTGAAAAAGTCATAATTCACATCCAACAGTCATTTAGAGTCAAAAGATTAAATGTTAAAATTTCATCATTATAGACCATTTTGGGAACGTTCGACATGTCCGGAGTCATCGTTTTTCATCCGAAAATCGATTTTTTGGACTGTACCAAAAATGATTCAAAATGTCAATTGGATCATGCCTCATGTTGAATAACCACTTTTTAAACCCTCACAGTGACCAAAATTGCCATTTTTACAGAGTTTTGCTTACTCAAAAGCTTCAATTTTGACCCGTTTCAGGCACAGAAATGACTTTAAACACACTTATTTTAGTTGAAAAAGTCATAATTCACATCCAACAGTCATTTAGAGTCAAAAGATTAAATGTTAAAATTCATCATTAAAGACCATTTTGGGAACGTTCGACATGTCCGGAGTCATCGTTTTTCATCCGAAAATCGATTTTTTGGACTGTACCCAAAATGATTCAAAATGTCAATTGGATCGTGCCTCATGTTGAATAACCACTTTTTAAACCCTCACAGTGACCAAAATGGCCATTTTTACAAAGTTTTGCTTACTCAAAAGCTTCAATTTTGACCCGTTTCAGGCACAGAAATGACTTTAAACACACTTATTTTAGTTGAAAAAGTCATAATTCACATCCAACAGTCATTTAGAGTCAAAAGATTAAATGTTAAAATTTCATCATTATAGACCATTTTGGGAACGTTCGACATGTCCGAAGTCATTGTTTTTCATCCGAAAATCGATTTTTTGGACTGTACCAAAAATGATTCAAAATGTCAATTGGATCATGCCTCATGTTGAATAACCACTTTTTAAACCCTCACAGTGACCAAAATTGCCATTTTACAGAGTTTTGATTACTCAAAAGCTTCAATTTTGACCCGTTTCAGTCACAAAAATTACTTTAAACACACTTATTTTAGTTGAAAAAGTCATAATTCACATCCAACAGTCATTTAGAGTCAAAAGATTAAATGTTAAAATTTCATCATTATAGACCATTTTGGGAACGTTCGACATGTCCGGAGTCATTGTTTTTCATCCGAAAATTGATTTTTTGGACTGTACCAAAAATGATTCAAAATGTCAATTGGATCGTGCCTCATGTTGAATAACCACTTTTTAAACCCTCACAGTGACCAAAATGGCCATTTTTACAGAGTTTTGCTTACTCAAAAGCTTCAATTTTGACCCGTTTCAGTCACAGAAATGACTTTAAACACACTTATTTTAGTTGAAAAAGTCATAATTCACATCCAACAGTCATTTAGAGTCAAAAGATTAAATGTTAAAATTTCATCATTATAGACCATTTTGGGAACGTTCGACATGTCCGGAGTCATCGTTTTTCATCCGAAAATCGATTTTTTGGACTGTACCAAAAATGATTCAAAATGTCAATAGGATCATGCCTCATGTTGAAAAACCACTTTTTAAACCCTCACAGTGACCAAAATTGCCATTTTTACAGAGTTTTGCTTACTCAAAAGCTTCAATTTTGACCCGTTTCAGGCACAGAAATGACTTTAACCACACTTGTTTTAGCTGAAAAAGTCATAATTCACATCCAACAGTCATTTAGAGTCAAAAGATTAAATGTTAAAATTTCATCATTATAGACCATTTTGGGAACGTTCGACATGTCCGGAGTCATCGTTTTTCATCCGAAAATCGATTTTTTGGACTGTACCAAAAATGATTCAAAATGTCAATTGGATCATGCCTCATGTTGAATAACCACTTTTTAAACCCTCACAGTGACCAAAATTGCCATTTTTACAGAGTTTTGATTACTCAAAAGCTTCAATTTTGACCCGTTTCACTCACAAAAATTACTTTAAACACACTTATTTTAGTTGAAAAAGTCATAATTCACATCCAACAGTCATTTAGAGTCAAAAGATTAAATGTTTAAATTTCATCATTATAGACCATTTTGGGAACGTTCGACATGTCCGGACTCATCGTTTTTCATCCGAAAATTGATTTTTTGGACTGTACCAAAAATGATTCAAAATGTCAATTGGATCATGCCTCATGTTGAATAACCACTTTTTAAACCCTCACAGTGACCAAAATTGCCATTTTTATAGAGTTTTGTTTACTCAAAAGCTTCAATTTTGACCCGTTTAAGGCACAGAAATGACTTTAAACACACTTATTTTAGTTGAAAAAGTCATAATTCACATCCAACAGTCATTTAGAGTCAAAAGATTAAATGTTAAAATTTCATCATTATAGACCATTTTGGGAATGTTCGACATGTCCGGAGTCATCGTTTTTCATCCGAAAATCAATTTTTTGGACTGTACCAAAAATGATTCAAAATGTCAATTGGATCATGCCTCATGTTGAATAACCACTTTTTAAACCCTCACAGTGACCAAAATTGCCATTTTTACAGAGTTTTGCTTACTCAAAAGCTTCCATTTTGACCCGTTTCAGGCACAGAAATGACTTTAAACACACTTATTTTAGTTGAAAAAGTCATAATTCACATCCAACAGTCATTTAGAGTCAAAAGATTAAATGTTAAAATTTCATCATTATAGACCATTTTGGGAACGTTCGACATGTCCGGAGTCATCGTTTTTCATCTGAAAATCGATTTTTTGGACTGTAATAAAAATGATTCAGAATGTCAATTGGATCGTGCCTCATGTTGAATAACCACTTTTGAAACCCTCACAGTGACCAAAATTGCCATTTTTACAGAGTTTTGCTTACTCAAAAGCTTCAATTTTGACCCGTTTCAGGCACAGAAATGACTTTAAACACACTTATTTTAGTTGAAAAAGTCATACTTCACATCCAACAGTCATTTAGAGTCAAAAGATTAAATGTTAAAATTTCATCATTATAGACCATTTTGGGAACGTTCGACATGTCCGGAGTCATCATTTTTCATCCGAAAATCGATTTTTTGGACTGTACCAAAAATGATTCAAAATGTCAATTGGATCGTGCCTCATGTTGAATAACCACTTTTTAAACACTCACAGTGACCAAAATGGCCATTTTTACAAAGTTTTGCTTACTCAAAAGCTTCAATTTTGACCCGTTTCAGTCACAGAAATGACTTTAAACACACTTATTTTAGTTGAAAAAGTCATAATTCACATCCAACAGTCATTTAGAGTCAAAAGATTAAATGTTAAAATTTCATCATTATAGACCATTTTGGGAACGTTCGACATGTCCGGAGTCATCGTTTTTCATCCGAAAATCGATTTTTTGGACTGTACCAAAAATGATTCAAAATGTCAATTGGATCATGCCTCATGTTGAATAACCACTTTTTAAACCCTCACAGTGACCAAAATGGCCATTTTTACAGAGTTTTGCTTACTCAAAAGCTTCAATTTTGACCCGTTTCAGGCACAGAAATGACTTTAAACACACTTATTTTAGTTGAAAAAGTCATAATTCACATCCAACAGTCATTTAGAGTCAAAAGATTAAATGTTAAAATTTCATCATTATAGACCATTTTGGGAACGTTCGACATGTCCGGAGTCATCGTTTTTCATCCGAAAATCGATTTTTTGGACTGTACCAAAAATGATTCAAAATGTCAATTGGATCATGCCTCATGTTGAATAACCACTTTTTAAACCCTCACAGTGACCAAAATTGCCATTTTTACAGAGTTTTGATTACTCAAAAGCTTCAATTTTGACCCGTTTCACTCACAAAAATTACTTTAAACACACTTATTTTAGTTGAAAAAGTCATAATTCACATCCAACAGTCATTTAGAGTCAAAAGATTAAATGTTTAAATTTCATCATTATAGACCATTTTGGGAACGTTCGACATGTCCGGACTCATCGTTTTTCATCCGAAAATTGATTTTTTGGACTGTACCAAAAATGATTCAAAATGTCAATTGGATCATGCCTCATGTTGAATAACCACTTTTTAAACCCTCACAGTGACCAAAATTGCCATTTTTATAGAGTTTTGTTTACTCAAAAGCTTCAATTTTGACCCGTTTAAGGCACAGAAATGACTTTAAACACACTTATTTTAGTTGAAAAAGTCATATTTCACATCCAACAGTCATTTAGAGTCAAAAGATTAAATGTTAAAATTTCATCATTATAGACCATTTTGGGAACGTTCGACATGTCCGGAGTCATTGTTTTTCATCCGAAAATTGATTTTTTGGACTGTACCAAAAATGATTCAAAATGTCAATTGGATCGTGCCTCATGTTGAATAACCACTTTTTAAACCCTCACAGTGACCAAAATGGCCATTTTTACAGAGTTTTGCTTACTCAAAAGCTTCAATTTTGACCCGTTTCAGTCACAGAAATGACTTTAAACACACTTATTTTAGTTGAAAAAGTCATAATTCACATCCAACAGTCATTTAGAGTCAAAAGATTAAATGTTAAAATTTCATCATTATAGACCATTTTGGGAACGTTCGACATGTCCGGAGTCATCGTTTTTCATCCGAAAATTGATTTTTTGGACTGTACCAAAAATGATTCAAAATGTCAATTGGATCGTGCCTCATGTTGAATAACCACTTTTTAAACCCTCACAGTGACCAAAATTGCCATTTTTACAGAGTTTTGCTTACTCAAAAGCTTCCATTTTGACCCGTTTCAGGCACAGAAAGGACTTTAAACACACTTATTTTAGTTGAAAAAGTCATAATTCACATCCAACAGTCATTTAGAGTCAAAAGATTAAATGTTAAAATTTCATCATTATAGACCATTTTGGGAACGTTCGACATGTCCGGAGTCATCGTTTTTCATCCGAAAATCGATTTTTTGGACTGTACCAAAAATGATTCAAAATGTCAATTGGATCATGCCTCATGTTGAATAACCACTTTTTAAACCCTCACAGTGACCAAAATGGCCATTTTTACAGAGTTTTGCTTACTCAAAAGCTTCAATTTTGACTCGTTTCAGGCACAGAAATGACTTTAAACACACTTATTTTAGTTGAAAAAGTCATAATTCACATCCAACAGTCATTTAGAGTCAAAAGATTAAATGTTAAAATTTCATCATTATAGACCATTTTGGGAACGTTCGACATGTCCGAAGTCATCGTTTTTCATCCGAAAATCGATTTTTTGGACTGTACCAAAAATGATTCAAAATGTCAATTGGATCATGCCTCATGTTGAATAACCACTTTTTAAACCCTCACAGTGACCAAAATTGCCATTTTTACAGAGTTTTGATTACTCAAAAGCTTCAATTTTGACCCGTTTCAGTCACAAAAATTACTTTAAACACACTTATTTTAGTTGAAAAAGTCATAATTCACATCCAACAGTCATTTAGAGTCAAAAGATTAAATGTTAAAATTTCATCATTATAGACCATTTTGGGAACGTTCGACATGTCCGGAGTCATCGTTTTTCATCCGAAAATTGATTTTTTGGACTGTACCAAAAATGATTCAAAATGTCAATTGGATCATGCCTCATGTTGAATAACCACTTTTTAAACCCTCACAGTGACCAAAATTGCCATTTTTACAGAGTTTTGCTTACTCAAAAGCTTCAATTTTGACCCGTTTCAGGCACAGAAATGACTTTAAACACACTTATTTTAGTTGAAAAAGTCATACTTCACATCCAACAGTCATTTAGAGTCAAAAGATTAAATGTTAAAATTTCATTATTATAGACCATTTTGGGAACGTTCGACATGTCCGGAGTCATCGTTTTTCATCCGAAAATCCATTTTTTTGGACTGTACCAAAAATGATTCAAAATGTCAATTGGATCATGCCTCATGTTGAATAACCACTTTTTAAACCCTCACAGTGACCAAAATTGCCATTTTTACAGAGTTTTGCTTACTCAAAAGCTTCAATTTTGACCTGTTTCAGGCACAGAAATGACTTTAACACACTTATTTTAGTTGAAAAAGTCATAATTCACATCCAACAGTCATTTAGAGTCAAAAGATTAAATGTTAAAATTTCATCATTATAGACCATTTTGGGAACGTTCGACATGTCCGGAGTCATCGTTTTTCATCCGAAAATTGATTTTTTGGACTGTACCAAAAATGATTCAAAATGTCAATTGGATCGTGCCTCATGTTGAATAACCACTTTTTAAACCCTCACAGTGACCAAAATTGCCATTTTTACAGAGTTTTGCTTACTCAAAAGCTTCAATTTTGACCCGTTTCAGGCACAGAAATGACTTTAAACACACTTATTTTGGTTGAAAAAGTCATACTTCACATCCAACAGTCATTTAGAGTCAAAAGATTAAATGTTAAAATTTCATCATTATAGACCATTTTGGGAACGTTCGACATGTCCGGAGTCATCGTTTTTCATCCGAAAATCGATTTTTTGGACTGTACCAAAAATGATTCAAAATGTCAATTGGATCATGCCTCATGTTGAATAACCACTTTTTAAACCCTCACAGTGACCAAAATTGCCATTTTTACAGAGTTTTGCTTACTCAAAAGCTTTAATTTTGACCCGTTTCAGGCACAGAAATGACTTTAAACACACTTATTTTAGTTGAAAAAGTCATAATTCACATCCAACAGTCATTTAGAGTCAAAAGATTAAATGTTAAAATTTCATCATTATAGACCATTTTGGGAACGTTCGACATGTCCGGAGTCATCGTTTTTCATCCGAAAATCGATTTTTTGGACTGTACCAAAAATGATTCAAAATGTCAATTGGATCATGCCTCATGTTGAATAACCACTTTTTAAACCCTCACAGTGACCAAAATTGCCATTTTTACAGAGTTTTGCTTACTCAAAAGCTTCAATTTTGACCCGTTTCAGGCACAGAAATGACTTTAAACACACTTATTTTAGTTGAAAAAGTCATAATTCACATCCAACAGTCATTTAGAGTCAAAAGATTAAATGTTAAAATTCATCATTAAAGACCATTTTGGGAACGTTCGACATGTCCGGAGTCATCGTTTTTCATCCGAAAATCGATTTTTTGGACTGTACCCAAAATGATTCAAAATGTCAATTGGATCGTGCCTCATGTTGAATAACCACTTTTTAAACCCTCACAGTGACCAAAATGGCCATTTTTACAAAGTTTTGCTTACTCAAAAGCTTCAATTTTGACCCGTTTCAGGCACAGAAATGACTTTAAACACACTTATTTTAGTTGAAAAAGTCATAATTCACATCCAACAGTCATTTAGAGTCAAAAGATTAAATGTTAAAATTTCATCATTATAGACCATTTTGGGAACGTTCGACATGTCCGAAGTCATTGTTTTTCATCCGAAAATCGATTTTTTGGACTGTACCAAAAATGATTCAAAATGTCAATTGGATCATGCCTCATGTTGAATAACCACTTTTTAAACCCTCACAGTGACCAAAATTGCCATTTTACAGAGTTTTGATTACTCAAAAGCTTCAATTTTGACCCGTTTCAGTCACAAAAATTACTTTAAACACACTTATTTTAGTTGAAAAAGTCATAATTCACATCCAACAGTCATTTAGAGTCAAAAGATTAAATGTTAAAATTTCATCATTATAGACCATTTTGGGAACGTTCGACATGTCCGGAGTCATTGTTTTTCATCCGAAAATTGATTTTTTGGACTGTACCAAAAATGATTCAAAATGTCAATTGGATCGTGCCTCATGTTGAATAACCACTTTTTAAACCCTCACAGTGACCAAAATGGCCATTTTTACAGAGTTTTGCTTACTCAAAAGCTTCAATTTTGACCCGTTTCAGTCACAGAAATGACTTTAAACACACTTATTTTAGTTGAAAAAGTCATAATTCACATCCAACAGTCATTTAGAGTCAAAAGATTAAATGTTAAAATTTCATCATTATAGACCATTTTGGGAACGTTCGACATGTCCGGAGTCATCGTTTTTCATCCGAAAATCGATTTTTTGGACTGTACCAAAAATGATTCAAAATGTCAATAGGATCATGCCTCATGTTGAAAAACCACTTTTTAAACCCTCACAGTGACCAAAATTGCCATTTTTACAGAGTTTTGCTTACTCAAAAGCTTCAATTTTGACCCGTTTCAGGCACAGAAATGACTTTAACCACACTTGTTTTAGCTGAAAAAGTCATAATTCACATCCAACAGTCATTTAGAGTCAAAAGATTAAATGTTAAAATTTCATCATTATAGACCATTTTGGGAACGTTCGACATGTCCGGAGTCATCGTTTTTCATCCGAAAATCGATTTTTTGGACTGTACCAAAAATGATTCAAAATGTCAATTGGATCATGCCTCATGTTGAATAACCACTTTTTAAACCCTCACAGTGACCAAAATTGCCATTTTTACAGAGTTTTGATTACTCAAAAGCTTCAATTTTGACCCGTTTCACTCACAAAAATTACTTTAAACACACTTATTTTAGTTGAAAAAGTCATAATTCACATCCAACAGTCATTTAGAGTCAAAAGATTAAATGTTTAAATTTCATCATTATAGACCATTTTGGGAACGTTCGACATGTCCGGACTCATCGTTTTTCATCCGAAAATTGATTTTTTGGACTGTACCAAAAATGATTCAAAATGTCAATTGGATCATGCCTCATGTTGAATAACCACTTTTTAAACCCTCACAGTGACCAAAATTGCCATTTTTATAGAGTTTTGTTTACTCAAAAGCTTCAATTTTGACCCGTTTAAGGCACAGAAATGACTTTAAACACACTTATTTTAGTTGAAAAAGTCATAATTCACATCCAACAGTCATTTAGAGTCAAAAGATTAAATGTTAAAATTTCATCATTATAGACCATTTTGGGAATGTTCGACATGTCCGGAGTCATCGTTTTTCATCCGAAAATCAATTTTTTGGACTGTACCAAAAATGATTCAAAATGTCAATTGGATCATGCCTCATGTTGAATAACCACTTTTTAAACCCTCACAGTGACCAAAATTGCCATTTTTACAGAGTTTTGCTTACTCAAAAGCTTCCATTTTGACCCGTTTCAGGCACAGAAATGACTTTAAACACACTTATTTTAGTTGAAAAAGTCATAATTCACATCCAACAGTCATTTAGAGTCAAAGATTAAATGTTAAAATTTCATCATTATAGACCATTTTGGGAACGTTCGACATGTCCGGAGTCATCGTTTTTCATCTGAAAATCGATTTTTTGGACTGTAATAAAAATGATTCAGAATGTCAATTGGATCGTGCCTCATGTTGAATAACCACTTTTGAAACCCTCACAGTGACCAAAATTGCCATTTTTACAGAGTTTTGCTTACTCAAAAGCTTCAATTTTGACCCGTTTCAGGCACAGAAATGACTTTAAACACACTTATTTTAGTTGAAAAAGTCATACTTCACATCCAACAGTCATTTAGAGTCAAAAGATTAAATGTTAAAATTTCATCATTATAGACCATTTTGGGAACGTTCGACATGTCCGGAGTCATCATTTTTCATCCGAAAATCGATTTTTTGGACTGTACCAAAAATGATTCAAAATGTCAATTGGATCGTGCCTCATGTTGAATAACCACTTTTTAAACACTCACAGTGACCAAAATGGCCATTTTTACAAAGTTTTGCTTACTCAAAAGCTTCAATTTTGACCCGTTTCAGTCACAGAAATGACTTTAAACACACTTATTTTAGTTGAAAAAGTCATAATTCACATCCAACAGTCATTTAGAGTCAAAAGATTAAATGTTAAAATTTCATCATTATAGACCATTTTGGGAACGTTCGACATGTCCGGAGTCATCGTTTTTCATCCGAAAATCGATTTTTTGGACTGTACCAAAAATGATTCAAAATGTCAATTGGATCATGCCTCATGTTGAATAACCACTTTTTAAACCCTCACAGTGACCAAAATGGCCATTTTTACAGAGTTTTGCTTACTCAAAAGCTTCAATTTTGACCCGTTTCAGGCACAGAAATGACTTTAAACACACTTATTTTAGTTGAAAAGGTCATAATTCACATCCAACAGTCATTTAGAGTCAAAAGATTAAATGTTAAAATTTCATCATTATAGACCATTTTGGGAACGTTCGACATGTCCGGAGTCATCGTTTTTCATCCGAAAATCGATTTTTTGGACTGTACCAAAAATGATTCAAAATGTCAATTGGATCATGCCTCATGTTGAATAACCACTTTTTAAACCCTCACAGTGACCAAAATTGCCATTTTTACAGAGTTTTGATTACTCAAAAGCTTCAATTTTGACCCGTTTCACTCACAAAAATTACTTTAAACACACTTATTTTAGTTGAAAAAGTCATAATTCACATCCAACAGTCATTTAGAGTCAAAAGATTAAATGTTTAAATTTCATCATTATAGACCATTTTGGGAACGTTCGACATGTCCGGACTCATCGTTTTTCATCCGAAAATTGATTTTTTGGACTGTACCAAAAATGATTCAAAATGTCAATTGGATCATGCCTCATGTTGAATAACCACTTTTTAAACCCTCACAGTGACCAAAATTGCCATTTTTATAGAGTTTTGTTTACTCAAAAGCTTCAATTTTGACCCGTTTAAGGCACAGAAATGACTTTAAACACACTTATTTTAGTTGAAAAAGTCATATTTCACATCCAACAGTCATTTAGAGTCAAAAGATTAAATGTTAAAATTTCATCATTATAGACCATTTTGGGAACGTTCGACATGTCCGGAGTCATTGTTTTTCATCCGAAAATTGATTTTTTGGACTGTACCAAAAATGATTCAAAATGTCAATTGGATCGTGCCTCATGTTGAATAACCACTTTTTAAACCCTCACAGTGACCAAAATGGCCATTTTTACAGAGTTTTGCTTACTCAAAAGCTTCAATTTTGACCCGTTTCAGTCACAGAAATGACTTTAAACACACTTATTTTAGTTGAAAAAGTCATAATTCACATCCAACAGTCATTTAGAGTCAAAAGATTAAATGTTAAAATTTCATCATTATAGACCATTTTGGGAACGTTCGACATGTCCGGAGTCATCGTTTTTCATCCGAAAATTGATTTTTTGGACTGTACCAAAAATGATTCAAAATGTCAATTGGATCGTGCCTCATGTTGAATAACCACTTTTTAAACCCTCACAGTGACCAAAATTGCCATTTTTACAGAGTTTTGCTTACTCAAAAGCTTCCATTTTGACCCGTTTCAGGCACAGAAAGGACTTTAAACACACTTATTTTAGTTGAAAAAGTCATAATTCACATCCAACAGTCATTTAGAGTCAAAAGATTAAATGTTAAAATTTCATCATTATAGACCATTTTGGGAACGTTCGACATGTCCGGAGTCATCGTTTTTCATCCGAAAATCGATTTTTTGGACTGTACCAAAAATGATTCAAAATGTCAATTGGATCATGCCTCATGTTGAATAACCACTTTTTAAACCCTCACAGTGACCAAAATGGCCATTTTTACAGAGTTTTGCTTACTCAAAAGCTTCAATTTTGACTCGTTTCAGGCACAGAAATGACTTTAAACACACTTATTTTAGTTGAAAAAGTCATAATTCACATCCAACAGTCATTTAGAGTCAAAAGATTAAATGTTAAAATTTCATCATTATAGACCATTTTGGGAACGTTCGACATGTCCGAAGTCATCGTTTTTCATCCGAAAATCGATTTTTTGGACTGTACCAAAAATGATTCAAAATGTCAATTGGATCATGCCTCATGTTGAATAACCACTTTTTAAACCCTCACAGTGACCAAAATTGCCATTTTTACAGAGTTTTGATTACTCAAAAGCTTCAATTTTGACCCGTTTCAGTCACAAAAATTACTTTAAACACACTTATTTTAGTTGAAAAAGTCATAATTCACATCCAACAGTCATTTAGAGTCAAAAGATTAAATGTTAAAATTTCATCATTATAGACCATTTTGGGAACGTTCGACATGTCCGGAGTCATCGTTTTTCATCCGAAAATTGATTTTTTGGACTGTACCAAAAATGATTCAAAATGTCAATTGGATCATGCCTCATGTTGAATAACCACTTTTTAAACCCTCACAGTGACCAAAATTGCCATTTTTACAGAGTTTTGCTTACTCAAAAGCTTCAATTTTGACCCGTTTCAGGCACAGAAATGACTTTAAACACACTTATTTTAGTTGAAAAAGTCATAATTCACATCCAACAGTCATTTAGAGTCAAAAGATTAAATGTTAAAATTTCATCATTATAGACCATTTTGGGAACGTTCGACATGTCCGGAGTCATTGTTTTTCATCCGAAAATTGATTTTTTGGACTGTACCAAAAATGATTCAAAATGTCAATTGGATCGTGCCTCATGTTGAATAACCACTTTTTAAACCCTCACAGTGACCAAAATGGCCATTTTTACAGAGTTTTGCTTACTCAAAAGCTTCAATTTTGACCCGTTTCAGTCACAGAAATGACTTTAAACACACTTATTTTAGTTGAAAAAGTCATAATTCACATCCAACAGTCATTTAGAGTCAAAAGATTAAATGTTAAAATTTCATCATTATAGACCATTTTGGGAACGTTCGACATGTCCGGAGTCATCGTTTTTCATCCGAAAATCGATTTTTTGGACTGTACCAAAAATGATTCAAAATGTCAATTGGATCATGCCTCATGTTGAAAAACCACTTTTTAAACCCTCACAGTGACCAAAATTGCCATTTTTATAGAGTTTTGCTTACTCAAAAGCTTCAATTTTGACCCGTTTCAGGCACAGAAATGACTTTAACCACACTTGTTTTAGTTGAAAAAGTCATAATTCACATCCAACAGTCATTTAGAGTCAAAAGATTAAATGTTAACATTTCATCATTATAGACCATTTTGGGAACGTTCGACATGTCCGGAGTCATCGTTTTTCATCCGAAAATCGATTTTTTGGACTGTACCAAAAATTATTCAAAATGTCAATTGGATCATGCCTCATGTTGAATAACCACTTTTTAAACCCTCACAGTGACCAAAATTGCCATTTTTACAGAGTTTTGCTTACTCAAAAGCTTCAATTTTGACCCGTTTCAGGCACAGAAATGACTTTAAACACACTTATTTTAGTTGAAAAAGTCATAATTCATATCCAACAGTCATTTAGAGTCAAAAGATTAAATGTTAAAATTTCATCATTATAGACCATTTTGGGAACGTTCGACATGTCCGGAGTCATCGTTTTTCATCCGAAAATCGATTTTTTGGACTGTACCAAAAATGATTCAAAATGTCAATTGGATCATGCCTCATGTTGAATAACCACTTTTTAAACCCTCACAGTGACCAAAATTGCCATTTTTACAGAGTTTTGATTACTCAAAAGCTTCAATTTTGACCCGTTTCAGTCACAAAAATTACTTTAAACACACTTATTTTAGTTGAAAAAGTTATAATTCACATCCAACAGTCATTTAGAGTCAAAAGATTAAATGTTTAAATTTCATCATTATAGACCATTTTGGGAACGTTCGACATGTCCGGACTCATCGTTTTTCATCCGAAAATTGATTTTTTGGACTGTACCAAAAATGATTCAAAATGTCAATTGGATCATGCCTCATGTTGAATAACCACTTTTTAAACCCTCACAGTGACCAAAATTGCCATTTTTACAGAGTTTTGTTTACTCAAAAGCTTCAATTTTGACCCGTTTCAGGCACAGAAAGGACTTTAAACACACTTATTTTAGTTGAAAAAGTCATAATTCACATCCAACAGTCATTTAGAGTCAAAAGATTAAATGTTAAAATTTCATCATTATAGACCATTTTGGGAACGTTCGACATGTCCGGAGTCATCGTTTTTCATCCGAAAATTGATTTTTTGGACTGTACCAAAAATGATTCAAAATGTCAATTGGATCGTGCCTCATGTTGAATAACCACTTTTTAAACCCTCACAGTGACCAAAATGGCCATTTTTACAGAGTTTTGCTTACTCAAAAGCTTCAATTTTGACCCGTTTCAGGCACAGAAATGACTTTAAACACACTTATTTTAGTTGAAAAAGTCATAATTCACATCCAACAGTCATTTAGAGTCAAAAGATTAAATGTTAAAATTTCATCATTATAGACCATTTTGGGAACGTTCGACATGTCCGAAGTCATCGTTTTTCATCCGAAAATCGATTTTTTGGACTGTACCAAAAATGATTCAAAATGTCAATTGGATCATGCCTCATGTTGAATAACCACTTTTTAAACCCTCACAGTGACCAAAATTGCCATTTTTATAGAGTTTTGTTTACTCAAAAGCTTCAATTTTGACCCGTTTAAGGCACAGAAATGACTTTAAACACACTTATTTTAGTTGAAAAAGTCATATTTCACATCCAACAGTCATTTAGAGTCAAAAGATTAAATGTTAAAATTTCATCATTATAGACCATTTTGGGAACGTTCAACATGTCCGGAGTCATTGTTTTTCATCCGAAAATTGATTTTTTGGACTGTACCAAAAATGATTCAAAATGTCAATTGGATCGTGCCTCATGTTGAATAACCACTTTTTAAACCCTCACAGTGACCAAAATGGCCATTTTTACAGAGTTTTGCTTACTCAAAAGCTTCAATTTTGACCCGTTTCAGTCACAGAAATGACTTTAAACACACTTATTTTAGTTGAAAAAGTCATAATTCACATCCAACAGTCATTTAGAGTCAAAAGATTAAATGTTAAAATTTCATCATTATAGACCATTTTGGGAACGTTCGACATGTCCGGAGTCATCGTTTTTCATCTGAAAATCGATTTTTTGGACTGTAATAAAAATGATTCAGAATGTCAATTGGATCGTGCCTCATGTTGAATAACCACTTTTGAAACCCTCACAGTGACCAAAATTGCCATTTTTACAGAGTTTTGCTTACTCAAAAGCTTCAATTTTGACCCGTTTCAGGCACAGAAATGACTTTAAACACACTTATTTTAGTTGAAAAAGTCATACTTCACATCCAACAGTCATTTAGAGTCAAAAGATTAAATGTTAAAATTTCATCATTATAGACCATTTTGGGAACGTTCGACATGTCCGGAGTCATCATTTTTCATCCGAAAATCGATTTTTTGGACTGTACCAAAAATGATTCAAAATGTCAATTGGATCGTGCCTCATGTTGAATAACCACTTTTTAAACACTCACAGTGACCAAAATGGCCATTTTTACAAAGTTTTGCTTACTCAAAAGCTTCAATTTTGACCCGTTTCAGTCACAGAAATGACTTTAAACACACTTATTTTAGTTGAAAAAGTCATAATTCACATCCAACAGTCATTTAGAGTCAAAAGATTAAATGTTAAAATTTCATCATTATAGACCATTTTGGGAACGTTCGACATGTCCGGAGTCATCGTTTTTCATCCGAAAATCGATTTTTTGGACTGTACCAAAAATGATTCAAAATGTCAATTGGATCATGCCTCATGTTGAAAAACCACTTTTTAAACCCTCACAGTGACCAAAATTGCCATTTTTATAGAGTTTTGCTTACTCAAAAGCTTCAATTTTGACCCGTTTCAGGCACAGAAATGACTTTAACCACACTTGTTTTAGTTGAAAAAGTCATAATTCACATCCAACAGTCATTTAGAGTCAAAAGATTAAATGTTAACATTTCATCATTATAGACCATTTTGGGAACGTTCGACATGTCCGGAGTCATCGTTTTTCATCCGAAAATCGATTTTTTGGACTGTACCAAAAATTATTCAAAATGTCAATTGGATCATGCCTCATGTTGAATAACCACTTTTTAAACCCTCACAGTGACCAAAATTGCCATTTTTACAGAGTTTTGCTTACTCAAAAGCTTCAATTTTGACCCGTTTCAGGCACAGAAATGACTTTAAACACACTTATTTTAGTTGAAAAAGTCATAATTCATATCCAACAGTCATTTAGAGTCAAAAGATTAAATGTTAAAATTTCATCATTATAGACCATTTTGGGAACGTTCGACATGTCCGGAGTCATCGTTTTTCATCCGAAAATCGATTTTTTGGACTGTACCAAAAATGATTCAAAATGTCAATTGGATCATGCCTCATGTTGAATAACCACTTTTTAAACCCTCACAGTGACCAAAATTGCCATTTTTACAGAGTTTTGATTACTCAAAAGCTTCAATTTTGACCCGTTTCAGTCACAAAAATTACTTTAAACACACTTATTTTAGTTGAAAAAGTTATAATTCACATCCAACAGTCATTTAGAGTCAAAAGATTAAATGTTTAAATTTCATCATTATAGACCATTTTGGGAACGTTCGACATGTCCGGACTCATCGTTTTTCATCCGAAAATTGATTTTTTGGACTGTACCAAAAATGATTCAAAATGTCAATTGGATCATGCCTCATGTTGAATAACCACTTTTTAAACCCTCACAGTGACCAAAATTGCCATTTTTACAGAGTTTTGTTTACTCAAAAGCTTCAATTTTGACCCGTTTCAGGCACAGAAAGGACTTTAAACACACTTATTTTAGTTGAAAAAGTCATAATTCACATCCAACAGTCATTTAGAGTCAAAAGATTAAATGTTAAAATTTCATCATTATAGACCATTTTGGGAACGTTCGACATGTCCGGAGTCATCGTTTTTCATCCGAAAATTGATTTTTTGGACTGTACCAAAAATGATTCAAAATGTCAATTGGATCGTGCCTCATGTTGAATAACCACTTTTTAAACCCTCACAGTGACCAAAATGGCCATTTTTACAGAGTTTTGCTTACTCAAAAGCTTCAATTTTGACCCGTTTCAGGCACAGAAATGACTTTAAACACACTTATTTTAGTTGAAAAAGTCATAATTCACATCCAACAGTCATTTAGAGTCAAAAGATTAAATGTTAAAATTTCATCATTATAGACCATTTTGGGAACGTTCGACATGTCCGAAGTCATCGTTTTTCATCCGAAAATCGATTTTTTGGACTGTACCAAAAATGATTCAAAATGTCAATTGGATCATGCCTCATGTTGAATAACCACTTTTTAAACCCTCACAGTGACCAAAATTGCCATTTTTATAGAGTTTTGTTTACTCAAAAGCTTCAATTTTGACCCGTTTAAGGCACAGAAATGACTTTAAACACACTTATTTTAGTTGAAAAAGTCATATTTCACATCCAACAGTCATTTAGAGTCAAAAGATTAAATGTTAAAATTTCATCATTATAGACCATTTTGGGAACGTTCAACATGTCCGGAGTCATTGTTTTTCATCCGAAAATTGATTTTTTGGACTGTACCAAAAATGATTCAAAATGTCAATTGGATCGTGCCTCATGTTGAATAACCACTTTTTAAACCCTCACAGTGACCAAAATGGCCATTTTTACAGAGTTTTGCTTACTCAAAAGCTTCAATTTTGACCCGTTTCAGTCACAGAAATGACTTTAAACACACTTATTTTAGTTGAAAAAGTCATAATTCACATCCAACAGTCATTTAGAGTCAAAAGATTAAATGTTAAAATTTCATCATTATAGACCATTTTGGGAACGTTCGACATGTCCGGAGTCATCGTTTTTCATCCGAAAATTGATTTTTTGGACTGTACCAAAAATGATTCAAAATGTCAATTGGATCGTGCCTCATGTTGAATAACCACTTTTTAAACCCTCACAGTGACCAAAATTGCCATTTTTACAGAGTTTTGCTTACTCAAAAGCTTCCATTTTGACCCGTTTCAGGCACAGAAAGGACTTTAAACACACTTATTTTAGTTGAAAAAGTCATAATTCACATCCAACAGTCATTTAGAGTCAAAAGATTAAATGTTAAAATTTCATCATTATAGACCATTTTGGGAACGTTCGACATGTCCGGAGTCATCGTTTTTCATCCGAAAATCGATTCTTTGGACTGTACCAAAAATGATTCAAAATGTCAATTGGATCATGCCTCATGTTGAATAACCACTTTTTAAACCCTCACAGTGACCAAAATGGCCATTTTTACAGAGTTTTGCTTACTCAAAAGCTTCAATTTTGACCCGTTTCAGGCACAGAAATGACTTTAAACACACTTATTTTAGTTGAAAAAGTCATAATTCACATCCAACAGTCATTTAGAGTCAAAAGATTAAATGTTAAAATTTCATCATTATAGACCATTTTGGGAACGTTCGACATGTCCGAAGTCATCGTTTTTCATCCGAAAATCGATTTTTTGGACTGTACCAAAAATGATTCAAAATGTCAATTGGATCATGCCTCATGTTGAATAACCACTTTTTAAACCCTCACAGTGACCAAAATTGCCATTTTTACAGAGTTTTGATTACTCAAAAGCTTCAATTTTGACCCGTTTCAGTCACAAAAATTACTTTAAACACACTTATTTTAGTTGAAAAAGTCATAATTCACATCCAACAGTCATTTAGAGTCAAAAGATTAAATGTTAAAATTTCATCATTATAGACCATTTTGGGAACGTTCGACATGTCCGGAGTCATCGTTTTTCATCCGAAAATTGATTTTTTGGACTGTACCAAAAATGATTCAAAATGTCAATTGGATCATGCCTCATGTTGAATAACCACTTTTTAAACCCTCACAGTGACCAAAATTGCCATTTTTACAGAGTTTTGCTTACTCAAAAGCTTCAATTTTGACCCGTTTCAGGCACAGAAATGACTTTAAACACACTTATTTTAGTTGAAAAAGTCATAATTCACATCCAACAGTCATTTAGAGTCAAAAGATTAAATGTTAAAATTTCATCATTATAGACCATTTTGGGAACGTTCGACATGTCCGGAGTCATTGTTTTTCATCCGAAAATTGATTTTTTGGACTGTACCAAAAATGATTCAAAATGTCAATTGGATCATGCCTCATGTTGAATAACCACTTTTTAAACCCTCACAGTGACCAAAATTGCCATTTTTACAGAGTTTTGCTTACTCAAAAGCTTCAATTTTGACCCGTTTCAGGCACAGAAATGACTTTAAACACACTTATTTTAGTTGAAAAAGTCATAATTCATATCCAACAGTCATTTAGAGTCAAAAGATTAAATGTTAAAATTTCATCATTATAGACCATTTTGGGAACGTTCGACATGTCCGGAGTCATCGTTTTTCATCCGAAAATCGATTTTTTGGACTGTACCAAAAATGATTCAAAATGTCAATTGGATCATGCCTCATGTTGAATAACCACTTTTTAAACCCTCACAGTGACCAAAATTGCCATTTTTACAGAGTTTTGATTACTCAAAAGCTTCAATTTTGACCCGTTTCAGTCACAAAAATTACTTTAAACACACTTATTTTAGTTGAAAAAGTTATAATTCACATCCAACAGTCATTTAGAGTCAAAAGATTAAATGTTTAAATTTCATCATTATAGACCATTTTGGGAACGTTCGACATGTCCGGACTCATCGTTTTTCATCCGAAAATTGATTTTTTGGACTGTACCAAAAATGATTCAAAATGTCAATTGGATCATGCCTCATGTTGAATAACCACTTTTTAAACCCTCACAGTGACCAAAATTGCCATTTTTACAGAGTTTTGTTTACTCAAAAGCTTCAATTTTGACCCGTTTCAGGCACAGAAAGGACTTTAAACACACTTATTTTAGTTGAAAAAGTCATAATTCACATCCAACAGTCATTTAGAGTCAAAAGATTAAATGTTAAAATTTCATCATTATAGACCATTTTGGGAACGTTCGACATGTCCGGAGTCATCGTTTTTCATCCGAAAATTGATTTTTTGGACTGTACCAAAAATGATTCAAAATGTCAATTGGATCGTGCCTCATGTTGAATAACCACTTTTTAAACCCTCACAGTGACCAAAATGGCCATTTTTACAGAGTTTTGCTTACTCAAAAGCTTCAATTTTGACCCGTTTCAGGCACAGAAATGACTTTAAACACACTTATTTTAGTTGAAAAAGTCATAATTCACATCCAACAGTCATTTAGAGTCAAAAGATTAAATGTTAAAATTTCATCATTATAGACCATTTTGGGAACGTTCGACATGTCCGAAGTCATCGTTTTTCATCCGAAAATCGATTTTTTGGACTGTACCAAAAATGATTCAAAATGTCAATTGGATCATGCCTCATGTTGAATAACCACTTTTTAAACCCTCACAGTGACCAAAATTGCCATTTTTATAGAGTTTTGTTTACTCAAAAGCTTCAATTTTGACCCGTTTAAGGCACAGAAATGACTTTAAACACACTTATTTTAGTTGAAAAAGTCATATTTCACATCCAACAGTCATTTAGAGTCAAAAGATTAAATGTTAAAATTTCATCATTATAGACCATTTTGGGAACGTTCAACATGTCCGGAGTCATTGTTTTTCATCCGAAAATTGATTTTTTGGACTGTACCAAAAATGATTCAAAATGTCAATTGGATCGTGCCTCATGTTGAATAACCACTTTTTAAACCCTCACAGTGACCAAAATGGCCATTTTTACAGAGTTTTGCTTACTCAAAAGCTTCAATTTTGACCCGTTTCAGTCACAGAAATGACTTTAAACACACTTATTTTAGTTGAAAAAGTCATAATTCACATCCAACAGTCATTTAGAGTCAAAAGATTAAATGTTAAAATTTCATCATTATAGACCATTTTGGGAACGTTCGACATGTCCGGAGTCATCGTTTTTCATCCGAAAATTGATTTTTTGGACTGTACCAAAAATGATTCAAAATGTCAATTGGATCGTGCCTCATGTTGAATAACCACTTTTTAAACCCTCACAGTGACCAAAATTGCCATTTTTACAGAGTTTTGCTTACTCAAAAGCTTCCATTTTGACCCGTTTCAGGCACAGAAAGGACTTTAAACACACTTATTTTAGTTGAAAAAGTCATAATTCACATCCAACAGTCATTTAGAGTCAAAAGATTAAATGTTAAAATTTCATCATTATAGACCATTTTGGGAACGTTCGACATGTCCGGAGTCATCGTTTTTCATCCGAAAATCGATTCTTTGGACTGTACCAAAAATGATTCAAAATGTCAATTGGATCATGCCTCATGTTGAATAACCACTTTTTAAACCCTCACAGTGACCAAAATGGCCATTTTTACAGAGTTTTGCTTACTCAAAAGCTTCAATTTTGACCCGTTTCAGGCACAGAAATGACTTTAAACACACTTATTTTAGTTGAAAAAGTCATAATTCACATCCAACAGTCATTTAGAGTCAAAAGATTAAATGTTAAAATTTCATCATTATAGACCATTTTGGGAACGTTCGACATGTCCGAAGTCATCGTTTTTCATCCGAAAATCGATTTTTTGGACTGTACCAAAAATGATTCAAAATGTCAATTGGATCATGCCTCATGTTGAATAACCACTTTTTAAACCCTCACAGTGACCAAAATTGCCATTTTTACAGAGTTTTGATTACTCAAAAGCTTCAATTTTGACCCGTTTCAGTCACAAAAATTACTTTAAACACACTTATTTTAGTTGAAAAAGTCATAATTCACATCCAACAGTCATTTAGAGTCAAAAGATTAAATGTTAAAATTTCATCATTATAGACCATTTTGGGAACGTTCGACATGTCCGGAGTCATCGTTTTTCATCCGAAAATTGATTTTTTGGACTGTACCAAAAATGATTCAAAATGTCAATTGGATCATGCCTCATGTTGAATAACCACTTTTTAAACCCTCACAGTGACCAAAATTGCCATTTTTACAGAGTTTTGCTTACTCAAAAGCTTCAATTTTGACCCGTTTCAGGCACAGAAATGACTTTAAACACACTTATTTTAGTTGAAAAAGTCATAATTCACATCCAACAGTCATTTAGAGTCAAAAGATTAAATGTTAAAATTTCATCATTATAGACCATTTTGGGAACGTTCGACATGTCCGGAGTCATTGTTTTTCATCCGAAAATTGATTTTTTGGACTGTACCAAAAATGATTCAAAATGTCAATTGGATCGTGCCTCATGTTGAATAACCACTTTTTAAACCCTCACAGTGACCAAAATGGCCATTTTTACAGAGTTTTGCTTACTCAAAAGCTTCAATTTTGACCCGTTTCAGTCACAGAAATGACTTTAAACACACTTATTTTAGTTGAAAAAGTCATAATTCACATCCAACAGTCATTTAGAGTCAAAAGATTAAATGTTAAAATTTCATCATTATAGACCATTTTGGGAACGTTCGACATGTCCGGAGTCATCGTTTTTCATCCGAAAATCGATTTTTTGGACTGTACCAAAAATGATTCAAAATGTCAATTGGATCATGCCTCATGTTGAAAAACCACTTTTTAAACCCTCACAGTGACCAAAATTGCCATTTTTATAGAGTTTTGCTTACTCAAAAGCTTCAATTTTGACCCGTTTCAGGCACAGAAATGACTTTAACCACACTTGTTTTAGTTGAAAAAGTCATAATTCACATCCAACAGTCATTTAGAGTCAAAAGATTAAATGTTAACATTTCATCATTATAGACCATTTTGGGAACGTTCGACATGTCCGGAGTCATCGTTTTTCATCCGAAAATCGATTTTTTGGACTGTACCAAAAATTATTCAAAATGTCAATTGGATCATGCCTCATGTTGAATAACCACTTTTTAAACCCTCACAGTGACCAAAATTGCCATTTTTACAGAGTTTTGCTTACTCAAAAGCTTCAATTTTGACCCGTTTCAGGCACAGAAATGACTTTAAACACACTTATTTTAGTTGAAAAAGTCATAATTCATATCCAACAGTCATTTAGAGTCAAAAGATTAAATGTTAAAATTTCATCATTATAGACCATTTTGGGAACGTTCGACATGTCCGGAGTCATCGTTTTTCATCCGAAAATCGATTTTTTTGGACTGTACCAAAAATGATTCAAAATGTCAATTGGATCATGCCTCATGTTGAATAACCACTTTTTAAACCCTCACAGTGACCAAAATTGCCATTTTTACAGAGTTTTGATTACTCAAAAGCTTCAATTTTGACCCGTTTCAGTCACAAAAATTACTTTAAACACACTTATTTTAGTTGAAAAAGTTATAATTCACATCCAACAGTCATTTAGAGTCAAAAGATTAAATGTTTAAATTTCATCATTATAGACCATTTTGGGAACGTTCGACATGTCCGGACTCATCGTTTTTCATCCGAAAATTGATTTTTTGGACTGTACCAAAAATGATTCAAAATGTCAATTGGATCATGCCTCATGTTGAATAACCACTTTTTAAACCCTCACAGTGACCAAAATTGCCATTTTTACAGAGTTTTGTTTACTCAAAAGCTTCAATTTTGACCCGTTTCAGGCACAGAAATGACTTTAAACACACTTATTTTAGTTGAAAAAGTCATAATTCACATCCAACAGTCATTTAGAGTCAAAAGATTAAATGTTAAAATTTCATCATTATAGACCATTTTGGGAACGTTCGACATGTCCGGAGTCATTGTTTTTCATGCGAAAATTGATTTTTTGGACTGTACCAAAAATGATTCAAAATGTCAATTGGATCGTGCCTCATGTTGAATAACCACTTTTTAAACCCTCACAGTGACCAAAATGGCCATTTTTACAGAGTTTTGCTTACTCAAAAGCTTCAATTTTGACCCGTTTCAGTCACAGAAATGACTTTAAACACACTTATTTTAGTTGAAAAAGTCATAATTCACATCCAACAGTCATTTAGAGTCAAAAGATTAAATGTTAAAATTTCATCATTATAGACCATTTTGGGAACGTTCGACATGTCCGGAGTCATCGTTTTTCATCCGAAAATTGATTTTTTGGACTGTACCAAAAATGATTCAAAATGTCAATTGGATCGTGCCTCATGTTGAATAACCACTTTTTAAACCCTCACAGTGACCAAAATGGCCATTTTTACAGAGTTTTGCTTACTCAAAAGCTTCAATTTTGACCCGTTTCAGTCACAGAAATGACTTTAAACACACTTATTTTAGTTGAAAAAGTCATAATTCACATCCAACAGTCATTTAGAGTCAAAAGATTAAATGTTAAAATGTCATCATTATAGACCATTTTGGGAACGTTCGACATGTCCGGAGTCATCGTTTTTCATCCGAAAATTGATTTTTTGGACTGTACCAAAAATGATTCAAAATGTCAATTGGATCGTGCCTCATGTTGAATAACCACTTTTTAAACCCTCACAGTGACCAAAATTGCCATTTTTACAGAGTTTTGCTTACTCAAAAGCTTCCATTTTGACCCGTTTCAGGCACAGAAAGGACTTTAAACACACTTATTTTAGTTGAAAAAGTCATAATTCACATCCAACAGTCATTTAGAGTCAAAAGATTAAATGTTAAAATTTCATCATTATAGACCATTTTGGGAACGTTCGACATGTCCGGAGTCATCGTTTTTCATCCGAAAATCGATTCTTTGGACTGTACCAAAAATGATTCAAAATGTCAATTGGATCATGCCTCATGTTGAATAACCACTTTTTAAACCCTCACAGTGACCAAAATGGCCATTTTTACAGAGTTTTGCTTACTCAAAAGCTTCAATTTTGACCCGTTTCAGGCACAGAAATGACTTTAAACACACTTATTTTAGTTGAAAAAGTCATAATTCACATCCAACAGTCATTTAGAGTCAAAAGATTAAATGTTAAAATTTCATCATTATAGACCATTTTGGGAACGTTCGACATGTCCGAAGTCATCGTTTTTCATCCGAAAATCGATTTTTTGGACTGTACCAAAAATGATTCAAAATGTCAATTGGATCATGCCTCATGTTGAATAACCACTTTTTAAACCCTCACAGTGACCAAAATTGCCATTTTTACAGAGTTTTGATTACTCAAAAGCTTCAATTTTGACCCGTTTCAGTCACAAAAATTACTTTAAACACACTTATTTTAGTTGAAAAAGTCATAATTCACATCCAACAGTCATTTAGAGTCAAAAGATTAAATGTTAAAATTTCATCATTATAGACCATTTTGGGAACGTTCGACATGTCCGGAGTCATCGTTTTTCATCCGAAAATTGATTTTTTGGACTGTACCAAAAATGATTCAAAATGTCAATTGGATCATGCCTCATGTTGAATAACCACTTTTTAAACCCTCACAGTGACCAAAATTGCCATTTTTACAGAGTTTTGCTTACTCAAAAGCTTCAATTTTGACCCGTTTCAGGCACAGAAATGACTTTAAACACACTTATTTTAGTTGAAAAAGTCATAATTCACATCCAACAGTCATTTAGAGTCAAAAGATTAAATGTTAAAATTTCATCATTATAGACCATTTTGGGAACGTTCGACATGTCCGGAGTCATTGTTTTTCATCCGAAAATTGATTTTTTGGACTGTACCAAAAATGATTCAAAATGTCAATTGGATCGTGCCTCATGTTGAATAACCACTTTTTAAACCCTCACAGTGACCAAAATGGCCATTTTTACAGAGTTTTGCTTACTCAAAAGCTTCAATTTTGACCCGTTTCAGTCACAGAAATGACTTTAAACACACTTATTTTAGTTGAAAAAGTCATAATTCACATCCAACAGTCATTTAGAGTCAAAAGATTAAATGTTAAAATTTCATCATTATAGACCATTTTGGGAACGTTCGACATGTCCGGAGTCATCGTTTTTCATCCGAAAATCGATTTTTTGGACTGTACCAAAAATGATTCAAAATGTCAATTGGATCATGCCTCATGTTGAAAAACCACTTTTTAAACCCTCACAGTGACCAAAATTGCCATTTTTATAGAGTTTTGCTTACTCAAAAGCTTCAATTTTGACCCGTTTCAGGCACAGAAATGACTTTAACCACACTTGTTTTAGTTGAAAAAGTCATAATTCACATCCAACAGTCATTTAGAGTCAAAAGATTAAATGTTAACATTTCATCATTATAGACCATTTTGGGAACGTTCGACATGTCCGAAGTCATCGTTTTTCATCCGAAAATCGATTTTTTGGACTGTACCAAAAATTATTCAAAATGTCAATTGGATCATGCCTCATGTTGAATAACCACTTTTTAAACCCTCACAGTGACCAAAATTGCCATTTTTACAGAGTTTTGCTTACTCAAAAGCTTCAATTTTGACCCGTTTCAGGCACAGAAATGACTTTAAACACACTTATTTTAGTTGAAAAAGTCATAATTCATATCCAACAGTCATTTAGAGTCAAAAGATTAAATGTTAAAATTTCATCATTATAGACCATTTTGGGAACGTTCGACATGTCCGGAGTCATCGTTTTTCATCCGAAAATCGATTTTTTGGACTGTACCAAAAATGATTCAAAATGTCAATTGGATCATGCCTCATGTTGAATAACCACTTTTTAAACCCTCACAGTGACCAAAATTGCCATTTTTACAGAGTTTTGATTACTCAAAAGCTTCAATTTTGACCCGTTTCAGTCACAAAAATTACTTTAAACACACTTATTTTAGTTGAAAAAGTTATAATTCACATCCAACAGTCATTTAGAGTCAAAAGATTAAATGTTTAAATTTCATCATTATAGACCATTTTGGGAACGTTCGACATGTCCGGACTCATCGTTTTTCATCCGAAAATTGATTTTTTGGACTGTACCAAAAATGATTCAAAATGTCAATTGGATCATGCCTCATGTTGAATAACCACTTTTTAAACCCTCACAGTGACCAAAATTGCCATTTTTACAGAGTTTTGTTTACTCAAAAGCTTCAATTTTGACCCGTTTCAGGCACAGAAATGACTTTAAACACACTTATTTTAGTTGAAAAAGTCATAATTCACATCCAACAGTCATTTAGAGTCAAAAGATTAAATGTTAAAATTTCATCATTATAGACCATTTTGGGAACGTTCGACATGTCCGGAGTCATTGTTTTTCATGCGAAAATTGATTTTTTGGACTGTACCAAAAATGATTCAAAATGTCAATTGGATCGTGCCTCATGTTGAATAACCACTTTTTAAACCCTCACAGTGACCAAAATGGCCATTTTTACAGAGTTTTGCTTACTCAAAAGCTTCAATTTTGACCCGTTTCAGTCACAGAAATGACTTTAAACACACTTATTTTAGTTGAAAAAGTCATAATTCACATCCAACAGTCATTTAGAGTCAAAAGATTAAATGTTAAAATTTCATCATTATAGACCATTTTGGGAACGTTCGACATGTCCGGAGTCATCGTTTTCATCCGAAAATTGATTTTTTGGACTGTACCAAAAATGATTCAAAATGTCAATTGGATCGTGCCTCATGTTGAATAACCACTTTTTAAACCCTCACAGTGACCAAAATTGCCATTTTTACAGAGTTTTGCTTACTCAAAAGCTTCAATTTTGACCCGTTTCAGGCACAGAAAGGACTTTAAACACACTTATTTTAGTTGAAAAAGTCATAATTCACATCCAACAGTAATTTAGAGTCAAAAGATTAAATGTTAAAATTTCATCATTATAGACCATTTTGGGAACGTTCGACATGTCCGGAGTCATTGTTTTTCATGCGAAAATTGATTTTTTGGACTGTACCAAAAATGATTCAAAATGTCAATTGGATCGTGCCTCATGTTGAATAACCACTTTTTAAACCCTCACAGTGACCAAAATGGCCATTTTTACAGAGTTTTGCTTACTCAAAAGCTTCAATTTTGACCCGTTTCAGGCACAGAAATGACTTTAACCACACTTGTTTTAGTTGAAAAAGTCATAATTCACATCCAACAGTCATTTAGAGTCAAAAGATTAAATGTTAAAATTTCATCATTATAGACCATTTTGGGAACGTTCGACATGTCCGGAGTCATTGTTTTTCATGCGAAAATTGATTTTTTGGACTGTACCAAAAATGATTCAAAATGTCAATTGGATCGTGCCTCATGTTGAATAACCACTTTTTAAACCCTCACAGTGACCAAAATGGCCATTTTTACAGAGTTTTGCTTACTCAAAAGCTTCAATTTTGACCCGTTTCAGGCACAGAAATGACTTTAACCACACTTGTTTTAGTTGAAAAAGTCATAATTCACATCCAACAGTCATTTAGAGTCAAAAGATTAAATGTTAACATTTCATCATTATAGACCATTTTGGGAACGTTCGACATGTCCGGAGTCATCGTTTTTCATCCGAAAATCGATTTTTTGGACTGTACCAAAAATTATTCAAAATGTCAATTGGATCATGCCTCATGTTGAATAACCACTTTTTAAACCCTCACAGTGACCAAAATTGCCATTTTTACAGAGTTTTGCTTACTCAAAAGCTTCAATTTTGACCCGTTTCAGGCACAGAAATGACTTTAAACACACTTATTTTAGTTGAAAAAGTCATAATTCATATCCAACAGTCATTTAGAGTCAAAAGATTAAATGTTAAAATTTCATCATTATAGACCATTTTGGGAACGTTCGACATGTCCGGAGTCATCGTTTTTCATCCGAAAATCGATTTTTTGGACTGTACCAAAAATGATTCAAAATGTCAATTGGATCATGCCTCATGTTGAATAACCACTTTTTAAACCCTCACAGTGACCAAAATTGCCATTTTTACAGAGTTTTGATTACTCAAAAGCTTCAATTTTGACCCGTTTCAGTCACAAAAATTACTTTAAACACACTTATTTTAGTTGAAAAAGTTATAATTCACATCCAACAGTCATTTAGAGTCAAAAGATTAAATGTTTAAATTTCATCATTATAGACCATTTTGGGAACGTTCGACATGTCCGGACTCATCGTTTTTCATCCGAAAATTGATTTTTTGGACTGTACCAAAAATGATTCAAAATGTCAATTGGATCATGCCTCATGTTGAATAACCACTTTTTAAACCCTCACAGTGACCAAAATTGCCATTTTTACAGAGTTTTGTTTACTCAAAAGCTTCAATTTTGACCCGTTTCAGGCACAGAAATGACTTTAAACACACTTATTTTAGTTGAAAAAGTCATAATTCACATCCAACAGTCATTTAGAGTCAAAAGATTAAATGTTAAAATTTCATCATTATAGACCATTTTGGGAACGTTCGACATGTCCGGAGTCATTGTTTTTCATGCGAAAATTGATTTTTTGGACTGTACCAAAAATGATTCAAAATGTCAATTGGATCGTGCCTCATGTTGAATAACCACTTTTTAAACCCTCACAGTGACCAAAATGGCCATTTTTACAGAGTTTTGCTTACTCAAAAGCTTCAATTTTGACCCGTTTCAGTCACAGAAATGACTTTAAACACACTTATTTTAGTTGAAAAAGTCATAATTCACATCCAACAGTCATTTAGAGTCAAAAGATTAAATGTTAAAATTTCATCATTATAGACCATTTTGGGAACGTTCGACATGTCCGGAGTCATCGTTTTTCATCCGAAAATTGATTTTTTGGACTGTACCAAAAATGATTCAAAATGTCAATTGGATCGTGCCTCATGTTGAATAACCACTTTTTAAACCCTCACAGTGACCAAAATTGCCATTTTTACAGAGTTTTGCTTACTCAAAAGCTTCAATTTTGACCCGTTTCAGGCACAGAAAGGACTTTAAACACACTTATTTTAGTTGAAAAAGTCATAATTCACATCCAACAGTCATTTAGAGTCAAAAGATTAAATGTTAAAATTTCATCATTATAGACCATTTTGGGAACGTTCGACATGTCCGGAGTCATCGTTTTTCATCCGAAAATTGATTTTTTGGACTGTACCAAAAATGATTCAAAATGTCAATTGGATCGTGCCTCATGTTGAATAACCACTTTTTAAACCCTCACAGTGACCAAAATGGCCATTTTTACAGAGTTTTGCTTACTCAAAAGCTTCAATTTTGACCCGTTTCAGGCACAGAAATGACTTTAAACACACTTATTTTAGTTGAAAAAGTCATAATTCACATCCAACAGTCATTTAGAGTCAAAAGATTAAATGTTAAAATTTCATCATTATAGACCATTTTGGGAACGTTCGACATGTCCGAAGTCATCGTTTTTCATCCGAAAATCGATTTTTTGGACTGTACCAAAAATGATTCAAAATGTCAATTGGATCATGCCTCATGTTGAATAACCACTTTTTAAACCCTCACAGTGACCAAAATTGCCATTTTTACAGAGTTTTGATTACTCAAAAGCTTCAATTTTGACCCGTTTCAGTCACAAAAATTACTTTAAACACACTTATTTTAGTTGAAAAAGTCATAATTCACATCCAACAGTCATTTAGAGTCAAAAGATTAAATGTTAAAATTTCATCATTATAGACCATTTTGGGAACGTTCGACATGTCCGGAGTCATCGTTTTTCATCCGAAAATCGATTTTTTGGACTGTACCAAAAATGATTCAAAATGTCAATTGGATCATGCCTCATGTTGAAAAACCACTTTTTAAACCCTCACAGTGACCAAAATTGCCATTTTTACAGAGTTTTGCTTACTCAAAAGCTTCAATTTTGACCCGTTTCAGGCACAGAAATGACTTCAACCACACTTGTTTTAGTTGAAAAAGTCATAATTCACACCCAACAGTCATTTAGAGTCAAAAGATTAAATGTTAAAATTTCATCATTATAGACCATTTTGGGAACGTTCGACATGTCCGGAGTCATCGTTTTTCATCCGAAAATCGATTTTTTGGACTGTACCAAAAATGATTCAAAATGTCAATTGGATCATGCCTCATGTTGAAAAACCACTTTTTAAACCCTCACAGTGACCAAAATTGCCATTTTTACAGAGTTTTGCTTACTCAAAAGCTTCAATTTTGACCCGTTTCAGGCACAGAAATGACTTTAACCACACTTGTTTTAGTTGAAAAAGTCATAATTCACATCCAACAGTCATTTAGAGTCAAAAGATTAAATGTTAAAATTTAATCATTATAGACCATTTTGGGAACGTTCGACATGTCCGGAGTCATCGTTTTTCATCCGAAAATTGATTTTTTGGACTGTACCAAAAATGATTCAAAATGTCAATTGGATCGTGCCTCATGTTGAATAACCACTTTTTAAACCCTCACAGTGACCAAAATGGCAATTTTTACAGAGTTTTGCTTACTCAAAAGCTTCAATTTTGACCCGTTTCAGGCACAGAAATGACTTTAAACACGCTTATTTTAGTTGAAAAAGTCATACTTCACATCCAACAGTCATTTAGAGTCAAAAGATTAAATGTTAAAATTTCATCATTATAGACCATTTTGGGAACGTTCGACATGTCCGGAGTCATCGTTTTTCATCCGAAAATCGATTTTTTGGACTGTACCAAAAATGATTCAAAATGTCAATTGGATCATGCCTCATGTTGAATAACCACTTTTTAAACCCTCACAGTGACCAAAATTGCCATTTTTACAGAGTTTTGATTACTCAAAAGCTTCAATTTTGACCCGTTTCAGTCACAAAAATTACTTTAAACACACTTATTTTAGTTGAAAAAGTCATAATTCACATCCAACAGTCATTTAGAGTCAAAAGATTAAATTTTTAAATTTCATCATTATAGACCATTTTGGGAACGTTCGACATGTCCGGACTCATCGTTTTTCATCCGAAAATTGATTTTTTGGACTGTACCAAAAATGATTCAAAATGTCAATTGGATCATGCCTCATGTTGAATAACCACTTTTTAAACCCTCACAGTGACCAAAATTGCCATTTTTACAGAGTTTTGTTTACTCAAAAGCTTCAATTTTGACCCGTTTCAGGCACAGAAATGACTTTAAACACACTTATTTTAGTTGAAAAAGTCATAATTCACATCCAACAGTCATTTAGAGTCAAAAGATTAAATGTTAAAATTTCATCATTATAGACCATTTTGGGAACGTTCGACATGTCCGGAGTCATTGTTTTTCATCCGAAAATTGATTTTTTGGACTGTACCAAAAATGATTCAAAATGTCAATTGGATCGTGCTTCATGTTGAATAACCACTTTTTAAACCCTCACAGTGACCAAAATGGCCATTTTTACAGAGTTTTGCTTACTCAAAAGCTTCAATTTTGACCCGTTTCAGTCACAGAAATGACTTTAAACACACTTATTTTAGTTGAAAAAGTCATAATTCACATCCAACAGTCATTTAGAGTCAAAAGATTAAATGTTAAAATTTCATCATTATAGACCATTTTGGGAACGTTCGACATGTCCGGAGTCATCGTTTTTCATCCGAAAATTGATTTTTTGGACTGTACCAAAAATGATTCAAAATGTCAATTGGATCGTGCCTCATGTTGAATAACCACTTTTTAAACCCTCACAGTGACCAAAATGGCCATTTTTACAGAGTTTTGCTTACTCAAAAGCTTCAATTTTGACCCGTTTCAGGCACAGAAATGACTTTAAACACACTTATTTTAGTTGAAAAAGTCATAATTCACATCCAACAGTCATTTAGAGTCAAAAGATTAAATGTTAAAATTTCATCATTATAGACCATTTTGGGAACGTTCGACATGTCCGAAGTCATCGTTTTTCATCCGAAAATCGATTTTTTGGACTGTACCAAAAATGATTCAAAATGTCAATTGGATCATGCCTCATGTTGAATAACCACTTTTTAAACCCTCACAGTGACCAAAATTGCCATTTTTACAGAGTTTTGATTACTCAAAAGCTTCAATTTGACCCGTTTCAGGCACAGAAATGACTTTAAACACACTTATTTTAGTTGAAAAAGTCATACTTCACATCCAACAGTCATTTAGAGTCAAAAGATTAAATGTTAAAATTTCATCATTATAGACCATTTTGGGAACGTTCGACATGTCCGGAGTCATCGTTTTTCATCCGAAAATCGATTTTTTGGACTGTACCAAAAATGATTCAAAATGTCAATTGGATCATGCCTCATGTTGAATAACCACTTTTTAAACCCTCACAGTGACCAAAATTGCAATTTTTACAGAGTTTTGCTTACTCAAAAGCTTCCATTTTGACCCGTTTCAGGCACAGAAATGACTTTAAACACACTTATTTTAGTTGAAAAAGTCATAATTCACATCCAACAGTCATTTAGAGTCAAAAGATTAAATGTTAAAATTTCATCATTATAGACCATTTTGGGAACGTTCGACATGTCCGGAGTCATCGTTTTTCATCTGAAAATCGATTTTTTGGACTGTACCAAAAATGATTCAGAATGTCAATTGGATCGTGCCTCATGTTGAATAACCACTTTTGAAACCCTCACAGTGACCAAAATTGCCATTTTTACAGAGTTTTGCTTACTCAAAAGCTTCAATTTTGACCCGTTTCAGGCACAGAAATGACTTTAAACACACTTATTTTAGTTGAAAAAGTCATACTTCACATCCAACAGTCATTTAGAGTCAAAAGATTAAATGTTAAAATTTCATCATTATAGACCATTTTGGGAACGTTCGACATGTCCGGAGTCATCATTTTTCATCCGAAAATCGATTTTTTGGACTGTACCAAAAATGATTCAAAATGTCAATTGGATCGTGCCTCATGTTGAATAACCACTTTTTAAACCCTCACAGTGACCAAAATGGCCATTTTTACAAAGTTTTGCTTACTCAAAAGCTTCAATTTTGACCCGTTTCAGTCACAGAAATGACTTTAAACACACTTATTTTAGTTGAAAAAGTCATAATTCACATCCAACAGTCATTTAGAGTCAAAAGATTAAATGTTAAAATTTCATCATTATAGACCATTTTGGGAACGTTCGACATGTCCGGAGTCATCGTTTTTCATCCGAAAATCGATTTTTTGGACTGTACCAAAAATGATTCAAAATGTCAATTGGATCATGCCTCATGTTGAAAAACCACTTTTTAAACCCTCACAGTGACCAAAATTGCCATTTTTACAGAGTTTTGCTTACTCAAAAGCTTCAATTTTGACCCGTTTCAGGCACAGAAATGACTTTAACCACACTTGTTTTAGTTGAAAAAGTCATAATTCACATCCAACAGTCATTTAGAGTCAAAAGATTAAATGTTAAAATTTCATCATTATAGACCATTTTGGGAACGTTCGACATGTCCGGAGTCATCGTTTTTCATCCGAAAATTGATTTTTTGGACTGTACCAAAAATGATTCAAAATGTCAATTGGATCGTGCCTCATGTTGAATAACCACTTTTTAAACCCTCACAGTGACCAAAATGGCAATTTTTACAGAGTTTTGCTTACTCAAAAGCTTCAATTTTGACCCGTTTCAGGCACAGAAATGACTTTAAACACGCTTATTTTAGTTGAAAAAGTCATACTTCACATCCAACAGTCATTTAGAGTCAAAAGATTAAATGTTAAAATTTCATCATTATAGACCATTTTGGGAACGTTCGACATGTCCGGAGTCATCGTTTTTCATCCGAAAATCGATTTTTTGGACTGTACCAAAAATGATTCAAAATGTCAATTGGATCATGCCTCATGTTGAATAACCACTTTTTAAACCCTCACAGTGACCAAAATTGCCATTTTTACAGAGTTTTGATTACTCAAAAGCTTCAATTTTGACCCGTTTCAGTCACAAAAATTACTTTAAACACACTTATTTTAGTTGAAAAAGTCATAATTCACATCCAACAGTCATTTAGAGTCAAAAGATTAAATTTTTAAATTTCATCATTATAGACCATTTTGGGAACGTTCGACATGTCCGGACTCATCGTTTTTCATCCGAAAATTGATTTTTTGGACTGTACCAAAAATGATTCAAAATGTCAATTGGATCATGCCTCATGTTGAATAACCACTTTTTAAACCCTCACAGTGACCAAAATTGCCATTTTTACAGAGTTTTGTTTACTCAAAAGCTTCAATTTTGACCCGTTTCAGGCACAGAAATGACTTTAAACACACTTATTTTAGTTGAAAAAGTCATAATTCACATCCAACAGTCATTTAGAGTCAAAAGATTAAATGTTAAAATTTCATCATTATAGACCATTTTGGGAACGTTCGACATGTCCGGAGTCATTGTTTTTCATCCGAAAATTGATTTTTTGGACTGTACCAAAAATGATTCAAAATGTCAATTGGATCGTGCTTCATGTTGAATAACCACTTTTTAAACCCTCACAGTGACCAAAATGGCCATTTTTACAGAGTTTTGCTTACTCAAAAGCTTCAATTTTGACCCGTTTCAGTCACAGAAATGACTTTAAACACACTTATTTTAGTTGAAAAAGTCATAATTCACATCCAACAGTCATTTAGAGTCAAAAGATTAAATGTTAAAATTTCATCATTATAGACCATTTTGGGAACGTTCGACATGTCCGGAGTCATCGTTTTTCATCCGAAAATTGATTTTTTGGACTGTACCAAAAATGATTCAAAATGTCAATTGGATCGTGCCTCATGTTGAATAACCACTTTTTAAACCCTCACAGTGACCAAAATGGCCATTTTTACAGAGTTTTGCTTACTCAAAAGCTTCAATTTTGACCCGTTTCAGGCACAGAAATGACTTTAAACACACTTATTTTAGTTGAAAAAGTCATAATTCACATCCAACAGTCATTTAGAGTCAAAAGATTAAATGTTAAAATTTCATCATTATAGACCATTTTGGGAACGTTCGACATGTCCGAAGTCATCGTTTTTCATCCGAAAATCGATTTTTTGGACTGTACCAAAAATGATTCAAAATGTCAATTGGATCATGCCTCATGTTGAATAACCACTTTTTAAACCCTCACAGTGATCAAAATTGCCATTTTTACAGAGTTTTGATTACTCAAAAGCTTCAATTTGACCCGTTTCAGGCACAGAAATGACTTTAAACACACTTATTTTAGTTGAAAAAGTCATACTTCACATCAAACAGTCATTTTGAGTCAAAAGATTAAATGTTAAAATTTCATCATTATAGACCATTTTGGGAACGTTCGACATGTCCGGAGTCATCGTTTTTCATCCGAAAATCGATTTTTTGGACTGTACCAAAAATGATTCAAAATGTCAATTGGATCATGCCTCATGTTGAATAACCACTTTTTAAACCCTCACAGTGACCAAAATTGCAATTTTTACAGAGTTTTGCTTACTCAAAAGCTTCCATTTTGACCCGTTTCAGGCACAGAAATGACTTTAAACACACTTATTTTAGTTGAAAAAGTCATAATTCACATCCAACAGTCATTTAGAGTCAAAAGATTAAATGTTAAAATTTCATCATTATAGACCATTTTGGGAACGTTCGACATGTCCGGAGTCATCGTTTTTCATCTGAAAATCGATTTTTTGGACTGTACCAAAAATGATTCAGAATGTCAATTGGATCGTGCCTCATGTTGAATAACCACTTTTGAAACCCTCACAGTGACCAAAATTGCCATTTTTACAGAGTTTTGCTTACTCAAAAGCTTCAATTTTGACCCGTTTCAGGCACAGAAATGACTTTAAACACACTTATTTTAGTTGAAAAAGTCATACTTCACATCCAACAGTCATTTAGAGTCAAAAGATTAAATGTTAAAATTTCATCATTATAGACCATTTTGGGAACGTTCGACATGTCCGGAGTCATCATTTTTCATCCGAAAATCGATTTTTTGGACTGTACCAAAAATGATTCAAAATGTCAATTGGATCGTGCCTCATGTTGAATAACCACTTTTTAAACCCTCACAGTGACCAAAATGGCCATTTTTACAAAGTTTTGCTTACTCAAAAGCTTCAATTTTGACCCGTTTCAGTCACAGAAATGACTTTAAACACACTTATTTTAGTTGAAAAAGTCATAATTCACATCCAACAGTCATTTAGAGTCAAAAGATTAAATGTTAAAATTTCATCATTATAGACCATTTTGGGAATGTTCGACATATCCGGAGTCATCGTTTTTCATCCGAAAATCGATTATTTGGACTGTACCAAAAATGATTCAAAATGTCAATTGGATCATGCCTCATGTTGAATAACCACTTTTTAAACCCTCACAGTGACCAAAATTGCCATTTTTACAGAGTTTTGATTACTCAAAAGCTTCAATTTTGACCCGTTTCAGTCACAAAAATTACTTTAAACACACTTATTTTAGTTGAAAAAGTCATAATTCACATCCAACAGTCATTTAGAGTCAAAAGATTAAATGTTAAAATTTCATCATTATAGACCATTTTGGGAACGTTCGACATGTCCGGAGTCATCGTTTTTCATCCGAAAATTGATTTTTTGGAATGTACCAAAAATGATTCAAAATGTCAATTGGATCGTGCCTCATGTTGAATAACCACTTTTTAAACCCTCACAGTGACCAAAATTGCCATTTTTACAGAGTTTTGCTTACTCAAAAGCTTCAATTTTGACCCGTTTCAGTCACAGAAATGACTTTAAACACACTTATTTTAGTTGAAAAAGTCATACTTCACATCCAACAGTCATTTAGAGTCAAAAGATTAAATGTTAAAATTTCATCATTATAGACCATTTTGGGAACGTTCGACATGTCCGGAGTCATCATTTTTCATCCGAAAATCGATTTTTTGGACGGTACCAAAAATGATTCAAAATGTCAATTGGATCGTGCCTCATGTTGAATAACCACTTTTTAAACCCTCACAGTGACCAAAATGGCCATTTTTACAAAGTTTTGCTTACTCAAAAGCTTCAATTTTGACCCGTTTCAGTCACAGAAATGACTTTAAACACACTTATTTTAGTTGAAAAAGTCATAATTCACATCCAACAGTCATTTAGAGTCAAAAGATTAAATGTTAAAATTTCATCATTATAGACCATTTTGGGAACGTTCGACATGTCCGGAGTCATCGTTTTTCATCCGAAAATCGATTTTTTGGACTGTACCAAAAATGATTCAAAATGTCAATTGGATCATGCCTCATGTTGAATAACCACTTTTTAAACCCTCACAGTGACCAAAATTGCCATTTTTACAGAGTTTTGCTTACTCAAAAGCTTCAATTTTGACCCGTTTCAGGCACAGAAATGACTTTAAACACACTTATTTTAGTTGAAAAAGTCATAATTCACATCCAACAGTCATTTAGAGTCAAAAGATTAAATGTTAAAATTTCATCATTATAGACCATTTTGGGAACGTTCGACATGTCCGGAGTCATCGTTTTTCATCCGAAAATCGATTTTTTGGACTGTACCAAAAATGATTCAAAATGTCAATTGGATCATGCCTCATGTTGAATAACCACTTTTTAAACCCTCACAGTGACCAAAATTGCCATTTTTACAGAGTTTTGTTTACTCAAAAGCTTCAATTTTGACCCGTTTCAGGCACAGAAATGACTTTAAACACACTTATTTTAGTTGAAAAAGTCATAATTCACATCCAACAGTCATTTAGAGTCAAAAGATTGAATGTTAAAATTTCATCATTATAGACCATTTTGGGAACGGTCGACATGTCCGGAGTCATTGTTTTTCATCCAAAAATTGATTTTTTGGACTGTACCAAAAATGATTCAAAATGTCAATTGGATCGTGCCTCATGTTGAATAACCACTTTTTAAACCCTCACAGTGACCAAAATGGCCATTTTTACAGAGTTTTGCTTACTCAAAAGCTTCAATTTTGACCCGTTTCAGTCACAGAAATGACTTTAAACACACTTATTTTAGTTGAAAAAGTCATAATTCACATCCAACAGTCATTTAGAGTCAAAAGATTAAATGTTAAAATTTCATCATTATAGACCATTTTGGGAACGTTCGACATGTCCGGAGTCATCGTTTTTCATCCGAAAATCGATTTTTTGGACTGTACCAAAAATGATTCAAAATGTCAATTGGATCATGCCTCATGTTGAATAACCACTTTTTAAACCCTCACAGTGACCAAAATTGCCATTTTTACAGAGTTTTGCTTACTCAAAAGCTTCAATTTTGACCCGTTTCAGGCACAGAAATGACTTTAAACACACTTGTTTTAGTTGAAAAAGTCATAATTCACATCCAACAGTCATTTAGAGTCAAAAGATTAAATGTTAAAATTTCATTATTATAGACAGTTTTGGGAACGTTCGACATGTCCGGAGTCATCGTTTTTCATCCGAAAATCGATTTTTTTGGACTGTACCAAAAATGATTCAAAATGTCAATTGGATCATGCCTCATGTTGAATAACCACTTTTTAAACCCTCACAGTGACCAAAATTGCCATTTTTACAGAGTTTTGCTTACTCAAAAGCTTCAATTTTGACCCGTTTCAGGCACAGAAATGACTTTAACACACTTATTTTAGTTGAAAAAGTCATAATTCACATCCAACAGTCATTTAGAGTCAAAAGATTAAATGTTAAAATTTCATCATTATAGACCATTTTGGGAACGTTCGACATGTCATCGTTTTTCATCCGAAAATTGATTTTTTGGACTGTACCAAAAATGATTCAAAATGTCAATTGGATCGTGCCTCATGTTGAATAACCACTTTTTAAACCCTCACAGTGACCAAAATTGCCATTTTTACAGAGTTTTGCTTACTCAAAAGCTTCCATTTTGACCTGTTTCAGGCACAGAAAGGACTTTAAACACACTTATTTTAGTTGAAAAAGTCATACTTCACATCCAACAGTCATTTAGAGTCAAAAGATTAAATGTTAAAATTTCATCATTATAGACCATTTTGGGAACGTTCGACATGTCCGGAGTCATCGTTTTTCATCCGAAAATCGATTTTTTGGACTGTACCAAAAATGATTCAAAATGTCAATTGGATCATGCCTCATGTTGAATAACCACTTTTTAAACCCTCACAGTGACCAAAATTGCCATTTTTACAGAGTTTTGCTTACTCAAAAGCTTCAATTTTGACCCGTTTCAGGCACAGAAATGACTTTAAACACACTTATTTTAGTTGAAAAAGTCATAATTCACATCCAACAGTCATTTAGAGTCAAAAGATTAAATGTTAAAATTTCATCATTATAGACCATTTTGGGAACGTACGACATGTCCGGAGTCATCGTTTTTCATCCGAAAATCGATTTTTTGGACTGTACCAAAAATGATTCAAAATGTCAATTGGATCATGCCTCATGTTGAATAACCACTTTTTAAACCCTCACAGTGACCAAAATTGCCATTTTTACAGAGTTTTGCTTACTCAAAAGCTTCAATTTTGACCCGTTTCAGGCACAGAAATTACTTTAAACACACTTATTTTAGTTGAAAAAGCCATAATTCACATCCAACAGTCATTTAGAGTCAAAAGATTAAATGTTAAAATTTCATCATTATAGACCATTTTGGGAACGTTCGACATGTCCGGAGTCATCGTTTTTCATCCGAAAATCGATTTTTTGGACTGTACCAAAAATGATTCAAAATGTCAATTGGATCATGCCTCATGTTGAATAACCACTTTTTAAACCCTCACAGTGACCAAAATTGCCATTTTTACAGAGTTTTGCTTACTCAAAAGCTTCAATTTTGACCCGTTTCAGGCACAGAAATGACTTTAAACACACTTATTTTAGTTGAAAAAGTCATAATTCACATCCAACAGTCATTTAGAGTCAAAAGATTAAATGTTAAAATTTCATCATTATAGACCATTTTGGGAACGTTCGACATGTCCGGAGTCATCGTTTTTCATCCGAAAATCGATTTTTTGGACTGTACCAAAAATGATTCAAAATGTCAATTGGATCATGCCTCATGTTGAATAACCACTTTTTAAACCCTCACAGTGACCAAAATTGCCATTTTTACAGAGTTTTGTTTACTCAAAAGCTTCAATTTTGACCCGTTTCAGGCACAGAAATGACTTTAAACACACTTATTTTAGTTGAAAAAGTCATAATTCACATCCAACAGTCATTTAGAGTCAAAAGATTGAATGTTAAAATTTCATCATTATAGACCATTTTGGGAACGTTCGACATGTCCGGAGTCATCGTTTTTCATCCGAAAATCGATTTTTTGGACTGTACCAAAAATGATTCAAAATGTCAATTGGATCATGCCTCATGTTGAATAACCACTTTTTAAACCCTCACAGTGACCAAAATTGCCATTTTTACAGAGTTTTGCTTACTCAAAAGCTTCAATTTTGACCCGTTTCAGGCACAGAAATGACTTTAAACACACTTGTTTTAGTTGAAAAAGTCATAATTCACATCCAACAGTCATTTAGAGTCAAAAGATTAAATGTTAAAATTTCATTATTATAGACCATTTTGGGAACGTTCGACATGTCCGGAGTCATCGTTTTTCATCCGAAAATCGATTTTTTTGGACTGTACCAAAAATGATTCAAAATGTCAATTGGATCATGCCTCATGTTGAATAACCACTTTTTAAACCCTCACAGTGACCAAAATTGCCATTTTTACAGAGTTTTGCTTACTCAAAAGCTTCAATTTTGACCCGTTTCAGGCACAGAAATGACTTTAACACACTTATTTTAGTTGAAAAAGTCATAATTCACATCCAACAGTCATTTAGAGTCAAAAGATTAAATGTTAAAATTTCATCATTATAGACCATTTTGGGAACGTTCGACATGTCATCGTTTTTCATCCGAAAATTGATTTTTTGGACTGTACCAAAAATGATTCAAAATGTCAATTGGATCGTGCCTCATGTTGAATAACCACTTTTTAAACCCTCACAGTGACCAAAATTGCCATTTTTACAGAGTTTTGCTTACTCAAAAGCTTCCATTTTGACCCGTTTCAGGCACAGAAAGGACTTTAAACACACTTATTTTAGTTGAAAAAGTCATACTTCACATCCAACAGTCATTTAGAGTCAAAAGATTAAATGTTAAAATTTCATCATTATAGACCATTTTGGGAACGTTCGACATGTCCGGAGTCATCGTTTTTCATCCGAAAATCGATTTTTTGGACTGTACCAAAAATGATTCAAAATGTCAATTGGATCATGCCTCATGTTGAATAACCACTTTTTAAACCCTCACAGTGACCAAAATTGCCATTTTTACAGAGTTTTGCTTACTCAAAAGCTTCAATTTTGACCCGTTTCAGGCACAGAAATGACTTTAAACACACTTATTTTAGTTGAAAAAGTCATAATTCACATCCAACAGTCATTTAGAGTCAAAAGATTAAATGTTAAAATTCATCATTAAAGACCATTTTGGGAACGTTCGACATGTCCGGAGTCATCGTTTTTCATCCGAAAATCGATTTTTTGGACTGTACCAAAAATGATTCAAAATGTCAATTGGATCGTGCCTCATGTTGAATAACCACTTTTTAAACCCTCACAGTGACCAAAATGGCCATTTTTACAAAGTTTTGCTTACTCAAAAGCTTCAATTTTGACCCGTTTCAGGCACAGAAATGACTTTAACACACTTATTTTAGTTGAAAAAGTCATAATTCACATCCAACAGTCATTTAGAGTCAAAAGATTAAATGTTAAAATTTCATCATTATAGACCATTTTGGGAACGTTCGACATGTCATCGTTTTTCATCCGAAAATTGATTTTTTGGACTGTACCAAAAATGATTCAAAATGTCAATTGGATCGTGCCTCATGTTGAATAACCACTTTTTAAACCCTCACAGTGACCAAAATTGCCATTTTTACAGAGTTTTGCTTACTCAAAAGCTTCCATTTTGACCCGTTTCAGGCACAGAAAGGACTTTAAACACACTTATTTTAGTTGAAAAAGTCATACTTCACATCCAACAGTCATTTAGAGTCAAAAGATTAAATGTTAAAATTTCATCATTATAGACCATTTTGGGAACGTTCGACATGTCCGGAGTCATCGTTTTTCATCCGAAAATCGATTTTTTGGACTGTACCAAAAATGATTCAAAATGTCAATTGGATCATGCCTCATGTTGAATAACCACTTTTTAAACCCTCACAGTGACCAAAATTGCCATTTTTACAGAGTTTTGCTTACTCAAAAGCTTCAATTTTGACCCGTTTCAGGCACAGAAATGACTTTAAACACACTTATTTTAGTTGAAAAAGTCATAATTCACATCCAACAGTCATTTAGAGTCAAAAGATTAAATGTTAAAATGTCATCATTATAGACCATTTTTGGAACGTTCGACATGTCCGAAGTCATCGTTTTTCATCCGAAAATCGATTTTTTGGACTGTACCAAAAATGATTCAAAATGTCAATTGGATCATGCCTCATGTTGAATAACCACTTTTTAAACCCTCACAGTGACCAAAATTGCCATTTTTTCAGAGTTTTGCTTACTCAAAAGCTTCAATTTTGACCCGTTTCAGGCACAGAAATGACTTTAAACACACTTATTTTAGTAAAAAAAGTCATAATTCACATCCAACAGTCATTTAGAGTCAAAAGATTAAATGTTAAAATTTCATCATTATAGACCATTTTGGGAACGTTCGACATGTCCGGAGTCATCGTTTTTCATCCGAAAATCGATTTTTTGGACTGTACCAAAAATGATTCAAAATGTCAATTGGATCATGCCTCATGTTGAAAAACCACTTATGAAACCCTCACAGTGACCAAAATTGCCATTTTTACAGAGTTTTGCTTACTCAAAAGCTTCAATTTTGACCCGTTTCAGGCACAGAAATGACTTTAAACACACTTATTTTAGTTGAAAAAGTCATACTTCACATCCAACAGTCATTTAGAGTCAAAAGATTAAATGTTAAAATTTCATCATTATAGACCATTTTGGGAACGTTCGACATGTCCGGAGTCATCATTTTTCATCTGAAAATCGATTTTTTGGACTGTACCAAAAATGATTCAAAATGTCAATTGGATCGTGCCTCATGTTGAATAACCACTTTTTAAACCCTCACAGTGACCAAAATGGCCATTTTTACAAAGTTTTGCTTACTCAAAAGCTTCAATTTTGACCCGTTTCAGTCACAGAAATGACTTTAAACACACTTATTTTAGTTGAAAAAGTCATAATTCACATCCAACAGTCATTTAGAGTCAAAAGATTAAATGTTAAAATTTCATCATTATAGACCATTTTGGGAACGTTCGACATGTCCGGAGTCATCGTTTTTCATCCGAAAATCGATTTTTTGGACTGTACCAAAAATGATTCAAAATGTCAATTGGATCATGCCTCATGTTGAATAACCACTTTTTAAACCCTCACAGTGACCAAAATTGCCATTTTTACAGAGTTTTGCTTACTCAAAAGCTTCAATTTTGACCCGTTTCAGGCACAGAAATGACTTTAAACACACTTGTTTTAGTTGAAAAAGTCATAATTCACATCCAACAGTCATTTAGAGTCAAAAGATTAAATGTTAAAATTTCATTATTATAGACAGTTTTGGGAACGTTCGACATGTCCGGAGTCATCGTTTTTCATCCGAAAATCGATTTTTTTGGACTGTACCAAAAATGATTCAAAATGTCAATTGGATCATGCCTCATGTTGAATAACCACTTTTTAAACCCTCACAGTGACCAAAATTGCCATTTTTACAGAGTTTTGCTTACTCAAAAGCTTCAATTTTGACCCGTTTCAGGCACAGAAATGACTTTAACACACTTATTTTAGTTGAAAAAGTCATAATTCACATCCAACAGTCATTTAGAGTCAAAAGATTAAATGTTAAAATTTCATCATTATAGACCATTTTGGGAACGTTCGACATGTCATCGTTTTTCATCCGAAAATTGATTTTTTGGACTGTACCAAAAATGATTCAAAATGTCAATTGGATCGTGCCTCATGTTGAATAACCACTTTTTAAACCCTCACAGTGACCAAAATTGCCATTTTTACAGAGTTTTGCTTACTCAAAAGCTTCCATTTTGACCTGTTTCAGGCACAGAAAGGACTTTAAACACACTTATTTTAGTTGAAAAAGTCATACTTCACATCCAACAGTCATTTAGAGTCAAAAGATTAAATGTTAAAATTTCATCATTATAGACCATTTTGGGAACGTTCGACATGTCCGGAGTCATCGTTTTTCATCCGAAAATCGATTTTTTGGACTGTACCAAAAATGATTCAAAATGTCAATTGGATCATGCCTCATGTTGAATAACCACTTTTTAAACCCTCACAGTGACCAAAATTGCCATTTTTACAGAGTTTTGCTTACTCAAAAGCTTCAATTTTGACCCGTTTCAGGCACAGAAATGACTTTAAACACACTTATTTTAGTTGAAAAAGTCATAATTCACATCCAACAGTCATTTAGAGTCAAAAGATTAAATGTTAAAATTTCATCATTATAGACCATTTTGGGAACGTTCGACATGTCCGGAGTCATCGTTTTTCATCCGAAAATCGATTTTTTGGACTGTACCAAAAATGATTCAAAATGTCAATTGGATCATGCCTCATGTTGAATAACCACTTTTTAAACCCTCACAGTGACCAAAATTGCCATTTTTACAGAGTTTTGCTTACTCAAAAGCTTCAATTTTGACCCGTTTCAGGCACAGAAATTACTTTAAACACACTTATTTTAGTTGAAAAAGCCATAATTCACATCCAACAGTCATTTAGAGTCAAAAGATTAAATGTTAAAATTTCATCATTATAGACCATTTTGGGAACGTTCGACATGTCCGGAGTCATCGTTTTTCATCCGAAAATCGATTTTTTGGACTGTACCAAAAATGATTCAAAATGTCAATTGGATCATGCCTCATGTTGAATAACCACTTTTTAAACCCTCACAGTGACCAAAATTGCCATTTTTACAGAGTTTTGCTTACTCAAAAGCTTCAATTTTGACCCGTTTCAGGCACAGAAATGACTTTAAACACACTTATTTTAGTTGAAAAAGTCATAATTCACATCCAACAGTCATTTAGAGTCAAAAGATTAAATGTTAAAATTTCATCATTATAGACCATTTTGGGAACGTTCGACATGTCCGGAGTCATCGTTTTTCATCCGAAAATCGATTTTTTGGACTGTACCAAAAATGATTCAAAATGTCAATTGGATCATGCCTCATGTTGAATAACCACTTTTTAAACCCTCACAGTGACCAAAATTGCCATTTTTACAGAGTTTTGTTTACTCAAAAGCTTCAATTTTGACCCGTTTCAGGCACAGAAATGACTTTAAACACACTTATTTTAGTTGAAAAAGTCATAATTCACATCCAACAGTCATTTAGAGTCAAAAGATTGAATGTTAAAATTTCATCATTATAGACCATTTTGGGAACGTTCGACATGTCCGGAGTCATCGTTTTTCATCCGAAAATCGATTTTTTGGACTGTACCAAAAATGATTCAAAATGTCAATTGGATCATGCCTCATGTTGAATAACCACTTTTTAAACCCTCACAGTGACCAAAATTGCCATTTTTACAGAGTTTTGCTTACTCAAAAGCTTCAATTTTGACCCGTTTCAGGCACAGAAATGACTTTAAACACACTTGTTTTAGTTGAAAAAGTCATAATTCACATCCAACAGTCATTTAGAGTCAAAAGATTAAATGTTAAAATTTCATTATTATAGACCATTTTGGGAACGTTCGACATGTCCGGAGTCATCGTTTTTCATCCGAAAATCGATTTTTTTGGACTGTACCAAAAATGATTCAAAATGTCAATTGGATCATGCCTCATGTTGAATAACCACTTTTTAAACCCTCACAGTGACCAAAATTGCCATTTTTACAGAGTTTTGCTTACTCAAAAGCTTCAATTTTGACCCGTTTCAGGCACAGAAATGACTTTAACACACTTATTTTAGTTGAAAAAGTCATAATTCACATCCAACAGTCATTTAGAGTCAAAAGATTAAATGTTAAAATTTCATCATTATAGACCATTTTGGGAACGTTCGACATGTCATCGTTTTTCATCCGAAAATTGATTTTTTGGACTGTACCAAAAATGATTCAAAATGTCAATTGGATCGTGCCTCATGTTGAATAACCACTTTTTAAACCCTCACAGTGACCAAAATTGCCATTTTTACAGAGTTTTGCTTACTCAAAAGCTTCCATTTTGACCCGTTTCAGGCACAGAAAGGACTTTAAACACACTTATTTTAGTTGAAAAAGTCATACTTCACATCCAACAGTCATTTAGAGTCAAAAGATTAAATGTTAAAATTTCATCATTATAGACCATTTTGGGAACGTTCGACATGTCCGGAGTCATCGTTTTTCATCCGAAAATCGATTTTTTGGACTGTACCAAAAATGATTCAAAATGTCAATTGGATCATGCCTCATGTTGAATAACCACTTTTTAAACCCTCACAGTGACCAAAATTGCCATTTTTACAGAGTTTTGCTTACTCAAAAGCTTCAATTTTGACCCGTTTCAGGCACAGAAATGACTTTAAACACACTTATTTTAGTTGAAAAAGTCATAATTCACATCCAACAGTCATTTAGAGTCAAAAGATTAAATGTTAAAATTCATCATTAAAGACCATTTTGGGAACGTTCGACATGTCCGGAGTCATCGTTTTTCATCCGAAAATCGATTTTTTGGACTGTACCAAAAATGATTCAAAATGTCAATTGGATCGTGCCTCATGTTGAATAACCACTTTTTAAACCCTCACAGTGACCAAAATGGCCATTTTTACAAAGTTTTGCTTACTCAAAAGCTTCAATTTTGACCCGTTTCAGGCACAGAAATGACTTTAACACACTTATTTTAGTTGAAAAAGTCATAATTCACATCCAACAGTCATTTAGAGTCAAAAGATTAAATGTTAAAATTTCATCATTATAGACCATTTTGGGAACGTTCGACATGTCATCGTTTTTCATCCGAAAATTGATTTTTTGGACTGTACCAAAAATGATTCAAAATGTCAATTGGATCGTGCCTCATGTTGAATAACCACTTTTTAAACCCTCACAGTGACCAAAATTGCCATTTTTACAGAGTTTTGCTTACTCAAAAGCTTCCATTTTGACCCGTTTCAGGCACAGAAAGGACTTTAAACACACTTATTTTAGTTGAAAAAGTCATACTTCACATCCAACAGTCATTTAGAGTCAAAAGATTAAATGTTAAAATTTCATCATTATAGACCATTTTGGGAACGTTCGACATGTCCGGAGTCATCGTTTTTCATCCGAAAATCGATTTTTTGGACTGTACCAAAAATGATTCAAAATGTCAATTGGATCATGCCTCATGTTGAATAACCACTTTTTAAACCCTCACAGTGACCAAAATTGCCATTTTTACAGAGTTTTGCTTACTCAAAAGCTTCAATTTTGACCCGTTTCAGGCACAGAAATGACTTTAAACACACTTATTTTAGTTGAAAAAGTCATAATTCACATCCAACAGTCATTTAGAGTCAAAAGATTAAATGTTAAAATGTCATCATTATAGACCATTTTTGGAACGTTCGACATGTCCGAAGTCATCGTTTTTCATCCGAAAATCGATTTTTTGGACTGTACCAAAAATGATTCAAAATGTCAATTGGATCATGCCTCATGTTGAATAACCACTTTTTAAACCCTCACAGTGACCAAAATTGCCATTTTTTCAGAGTTTTGCTTACTCAAAAGCTTCAATTTTGACCCGTTTCAGGCACAGAAATGACTTTAAACACACTTATTTTAGTAAAAAAAGTCATAATTCACATCCAACAGTCATTTAGAGTCAAAAGATTAAATGTTAAAATTTCATCATTATAGACCATTTTGGGAACGTTCGACATGTCCGGAGTCATCGTTTTTCATCCGAAAATCGATTTTTTGGACTGTACCAAAAATGATTCAAAATGTCAATTGGATCATGCCTCATGTTGAAAAACCACTTATGAAACCCTCACAGTGACCAAAATTGCCATTTTTACAGAGTTTTGCTTACTCAAAAGCTTCAATTTTGACCCGTTTCAGGCACAGAAATGACTTTAAACACACTTATTTTAGTTGAAAAAGTCATACTTCACATCCAACAGTCATTTAGAGTCAAAAGATTAAATGTTAAAATTTCATCATTATAGACCATTTTGGGAACGTTCGACATGTCCGGAGTCATCATTTTTCATCTGAAAATCGATTTTTTGGACTGTACCAAAAATGATTCAAAATGTCAATTGGATCGTGCCTCATGTTGAATAACCACTTTTTAAACCCTCACAGTGACCAAAATGGCCATTTTTACAAAGTTTTGCTTACTCAAAAGCTTCAATTTTGACCCGTTTCAGTCACAGAAATGACTTTAAACACACTTATTTTAGTTGAAAAAGTCATAATTCACATCCAACAGTCATTTAGAGTCAAAAGATTAAATGTTAAAATTTCATCATTATAGACCATTTTGGGAACGTTCGACATGTCCGGAGTCATCGTTTTTCATCCGAAAATCGATTTTTTGGACTGTACCAAAAATTATTCAAAATGTCAATTGGATCATGCCTCATGTTGAATAACCACTTTTTAAACCCTCACAGTGACCAAAATGGCCATTTTTACAGAGTTTTGCTTACTCAAAAGCTTCAATTTTGACCCGTTTCAGGCACAGAAATGACTTTAAACACACTTATTTTAGTTGAAAAAGTCATAATTCACATCCAACAGTCATTTAGAGTCAAAAGATTAAATGTTAAAATTTCATCATTATAGACCATTTTGGGAACGTTCGACATGTCCGGAGTCATCGTTTTTCATCCGAAAATCGATTTTTTGGACTGTACCAAAAATGATTCAAAATGTCAATTGGATCATGCCTCATGTTGAATAACCACTTTTTAAACCCTCACAGTGACCAAAATTGCCATTTTTACAGAGTTTTGATTACTCAAAAGCTTCAATTTTGACCCGTTTCAGTCACAAAAATTACTTTAAACACACTTATTTTAGTTGAAAAAGTCATAATTCACATCCAACAGTCATTTAGAGTCAAAAGATTAAATGTTAAAATTTCATCATTATAGACCATTTTGGGAACGTTCGACATGTCCGGAGTCATCGTTTTTCATCCGAAAATTGATTTTTTGGACGGTACCAAAAATGATTCAAAATGTCAATTGGATCGTGCCTCATGTTGAATAACCACTTTTTAAACCCTCACAGTGACCAAAATGGCCATTTTTACAAAGTTTTGCTCACTCAAAAGCTTCAATTTTGGAAAGGGGCGACCACTCGGTCCCCCCGAACGTATGGCAGAGTACCACAATCCCCCCGGGAAGCCATCTTGGGCGGGAGGCGAGTCTCGGCTGGTATGCCCGAAGCGGCGTAGCCGGGGCGCGCCTTTTCCCGCCCTAGAGTGGGTTGGCCTAGACACTGACGCGGCTGGCCACGCCCTAGGGGCAGGCAGGGGCGGGTTTACGCCCGCCCTGAAGACGGATAAAAGGAGAAGCAAGATCCGAAGGCATCCTCTTGTTCCTGTGCTCTGAAGCTGCACCTCCTCGCTGCACGTGAGCTCGAGACGGAACGAAGAGCCAATTTTGAGCATTGTAATCGTTCTTGTTTGTTTTGCAGATACTCTGTTGGAGAATGCCGAAGAAGGCGGGAAAGCGCATGACTACCGAACAGATGCTGCGTGTTCTCATGAAGGAGATGACCGAACTAAAGAGGCGAGTGGATAAGAACGAGGAAGGGGGACCAAAACGTCCTTTGGCGGGAGCAGCCTCGGGAGGGAAAAACAAGAGGCCCAGGAGGGGAGCAGCGGGAGAAGACATCCCGGGTCCCAGTGCCCCGCTCGAGGCACCAACTCCCGTGCCGAAGGAAGGGAATCTGATTCCCGTTGTGGTCACCCCCGTGTCCGAAGAAGATATGCCGCCCGAGCTGGCAGCACAATTGGCAGCGTGGTTGGGTAAAGGTAACGAGGGCGCCACGGCTGTCGACGCACAGGAGCTAATGAAGCAACTGCGTGAGTCACGGGAAGCAGCGAAGGTGTCCACGCCGGCTGCAGCAGTAGAGAGGCCGCAGGGGACGGGTTCAGTAGCAGAGACGACGTCCGGGGCAGGTAAGCGGCCATTGCCGATTGCGAGGGATGAGTCGGCACCCTCTCGTAGGAAAAAATTGGGTCAGCATGTTCCTTTGGCTATCAAGGAAAAGATATGGGCAGGGGAGTATGTAAACATATTCTCGTTGCTTACTGATCACTATGAGATGGAGCATGTCAAGGGCCAGAAGGAGCTCATGCATCCGAGTGTTTGGCGCGCAAAAATGGCCGCCTTTAAGGTAAATGAAAACATTGGCAATTGGGGCCAAGCGTGGGGGGTTTTTACATCGATCTTGGGAGAGCGAAGGCCCGATCTGTTACCCGAATTGCCGATTTATCAATCACGAATCATGGGGTACTCGGTATCACACGAGGGTAATCATTGGTTCTGCTATGATAACCTGTTTAGAAAGGCTAAAGAACACGATAAAAACTTAACATGGGATTGTTATGATTCTGTGTCATGGTCCAAAATGAAGGAGACTGGTATGTTGAAATTGCCATTAGTGGGGAGTATCGTTGGCGAATCTTCCCGCCAGTATGCGGGGACGCCCTTTCGGTCAGGTACGGGTACAGACAATTACTCGAAGCCTGCCGGTAACACAGGAAAAAGGGGGGTTTGTTGGAACTTCAACAGGGGTAAATGTACTAGGCCCCAGGGATCATGCAAATTTAGACATGAATGTAGTGGGTGTGGGCAATCATCCCATCCTGAGTCCACGTGCAGAGCCAAAACGGGTGATAACGGGGGTAGAGGAGGCGCCAAACAGGTCTAACATAGTCCGAGGGGCGCCTTTACCTACCCCGATTGATACCTTGGCAATGATTCCTTTGCTCAGTGAATACCCGGATCGTGCTTCTGCTGGGGTGTTGCGGAACAGGTTTTCTTATGGTTTCCGCATCCCAGTGGGGGACTTTCAGGGTGCATCGAAATGTAAAAATCAGCTATCGGTCTTTCAACATACGACCGTGGTACAAAATAAGATCATGAAGGAGGTTGCTCGAGGTCGAGTCGCCGGTCCGTTTAGTGTACCACCGGTTCCTAATTTTGTTTGTTCCCCGTTAGGTGTGGTCCCAAAGAAGGACCCGGGTGAGTTTCGGCTGATACATAATTTATCAGCCCCACGTGGTCTCTCCGTCAATGAAGCGATAGACCCGGAAGTGTGTTCGGTGCGGTACGCATCATTCGATGAGGCCGTAGCCATTTTGAATCGCCTGGGGCCCGGGGCGCTGATGGCTAAATCTGATATCGAGTCAGCGTTCCGGTTGCTCCCGGTACATCCAGACGATCAGCGTCTCTTAGGTTTCATGTTTCAGGGTCATTATTACATGGATAGGTGTATGCCGATGGGGTGCTCTATATCTTGTGCCTATTTCGAAAAATTCAGTAGTTTTCTACAATGGGTCTTCACAAGGAAGACAGGTTTCCGAAATGTGATGCATTACCTGGATGATTTTTTGTTCCTGGGGGCAGCCGGGGACCCGGAATGTGGGCAGGCTTTAGCACAGTTTTGTGACTTGATGAATCAGTTTGGCGTGCCATTGGCACCAGGTAAGACTGTGGGGCCTTCCACGTGCCTCGAGTTTCTGGGGATCGAGTTAGACTCCGCAGAAGGTTGTTTTCGTTTACCAGCTGACAAAGTGTCAAAGTTCAGGACATCCCTGCAGGTGTGTATAAGGGGACCTAAGGTTAGGCTGCATCAATTACAGCAGTTAGTTGGCCAGTTGAATTTTGCCCTGAGGGTTATACCAATGGCCCGCCCCTTTTCCCGTTCGATCGCTCAAGCCATGGTCGGCCTGAAGGAGTGCCATCATCGCACAAGGCTCTCGGCAGAGGTCCGCCAGGACATGCGCATTTGGTTGGCATTTCTGGCGGATTTCAATGGTCGAGTCGTCTGGAACAAACCAGCCGTGTCCTCTGAGGAGCTGGGGCTGTGGACAGATTCGGCGGGGAGCATAGGTTTCGGTGCCATATTCGGCACGAGATGGTCTGCACAAAAGTGGCCGACATGGTGGCATGACAGTGGATTGACAAGTAACATTGCTTTCCTGGAACTTTTCCCCATTTTAGTGGCCCTGAGAACTTGGCCCGAAGGGTTCAGAGATCACTCGGTGGTATTTTGGTCTGACAATATGACCGTGGTCGAGTGTATCAATAGTCAGGCAGCACGATGCAAGTGGATTTTGAGACTGCTCAAAGAAATTGTTTTACTTTGTATGCAATTGAATGTGCTATTCAGAGCAAGACATGTCCCAGGGGTAATGAACCAGGCGGCTGATGCACTGTCTCGTTTTCGTATACAGGCTTTCTGGGGTTTCCTTCCCACAGCAGACCCGGAGCCGGCACCCTTTCCCGAAGCTCTCTGGTCTCTCGGTGCCCCGAACTTCGTAACCTCGTGGGAGAGAGTTTAGCACCCAGGACGAGGAAGGCATATGAAGGGGCGTTCCGGTCCTATTTGGCCTTTTTGGGTACTGATAGGGAGAAGCTTTGGGGCCAGGAAGAGTGGGTGGTGGATTTTCTGATGTCCTTACATCGGGCCGGGAAATCGGTTGCCACGGCTCAGAGACATCGGGCTGCCATTTCCTTTGTTGCCAGGGCTCACGGGATCCAGGATCCGACAGCGTCTTTCGTTGTACAGAAAGCGTACGGGGGTGGCAACGCCTTGAGGGTCGCAGGGTAGATGAGAGGCGCCCGATAGGTTTGGATAGGCTGGCCCAGTTATTATCCAGTCTCCCTGCTACGTGTTCATCTCAGTTTGAGACGGTGTTATTCCGAGCCGCTTTTACGCTGGCATTCCATGGGGCTATGCGGGTAAGCGAATTAGTGGCGAGGAACAAGCAGGATGTGACAGGAGGATTGTGCCAGGAGCACGTCCAGATCAGAGGGGAGACGATGACGGTCTCGTTTGTCAGGTCTAAGACCGATCAAAGTGGGATGGGTGACTGCGTAATCATACGCAGGATTCCCGGGTCCTCCATGTGCCCGGTAAGGTGTCTAGAAGATTATTTAGCACGAAGGGTGGCATCATGGGGGGGACCTTGTTGAGACACGCTGACGCCACCCCACTGACAAAGTTTCAGTTTCAGGGGGTGCTTGCGATGTCGATTGCCGCTGCGGGCTTGAACCCGGGCGAGTTTGGGACCCATTCCTTTCGGATAGGGGCTGCTACAGAAGCAACAGCCAGGGGTCTGGATGTTGAACAAATTAAGCGGGTGGGGCGTTGGTCCTCCAATTGTTATAAGAGGTATGTGCGGTTGCACATGTTGTGAAGCTGTAGCAATGTACTCACGCTTCTTGTTTTTGTTTGGTTTTCAGTTGCGCAAGCCTACGAGGCGGGGCGGACTTCGCAGTCGACCCTACACTGGGCCAGCGGTCAGACATCACCGGCTGTGAAAAAGGAGGTGTGGGTTGTGGGCCACTCATACGTGAGGCGTGCCGCAGACGTATTCAAAGCAGGTGATATGATTCACGTAGCTGGGGAATACGGGTACAGTGTGTCCTTCTACGGAAGAGGCGGGCTCTGTATTGACCAGTTTCAATCATTTTTTGAGGGTTTGCTAGGGCGGACGAGGTCACCGCCGTCTGTAGTGATAGTACATCTTGGGGGTAATGATTTGGTCACCACTGGTAGACGACTTCTTCTTGAGGCGATGCTTTCCACTGTAAGTTGGTTAGCGAGGAGAGTTCCAGGGTGCACAGTTGCATGGTCCCATATGATCCCACGAAAAGTGTGGCGGGGGGCTATTTCGGTTCCTGCTTTAAATCATTCTGTTAGGAAGCTTAATAACAAAGTGAGTAGGTTGTTCCGTTCCAAGACACTGCATGCTATTTCCCATGGGTGTATTAATGATGACAGTATGTATTTGGGGGATGGAGTGCATTTGTCTCGGGTGGGGAATGAGTTACTCATAGGAGACTTCTTAGCATGGCTAAAAACGTTACACCATGACCTTTAGGTAGGAGTGTTGTGGGGGGTCTGGATAGCCGGTCAACTATCCGGCCTGTGGCGGTAAGGTCATGATCGGTGAGCACTAATAGGAAGATCCCTATGAGTGGGCGTCACCCAGCACGGATGGGAGCGCTCGGGGGAGGTGGCCATTGGCCCCTCAACGGGGAGGCGGTCCCTTCTAAGGATGGGTCGCCGAAAGAAGAGGAAAGGCGGTCAAGGCCCCTTCCTGGGTAGGAGGGGTTACAGCCCCCTCCTGGGGAATTTCCCGGGGCCAGGACGTCTGCGACGGCAGATATGGTAAGTTGTGTGGGGTTTGGGGGGAGGTCTACGCTACCTTCTAGATACCTCACACGAGTCCTCGTACGACCTCTAAGTGGCGACGAGTTTTATTGGGGCCCCCGTCAAGTCAAGGGAAATTGGTAATTGCACTTGAGGTACGCCTCTGGGCCGCCCCTCACAAGTGAGGGCGATATTTCTGGGTTAGGGATCTTGACACCGGTTACGACCTTGCCGTTGGCCCTTAAACGTTAGGATGTACAATTTCAAAATTTCAAGTAAATGTTTTGCAGGATGTTAGTTCGGCTAGGAGAACCTTTGTATTAGAGACTCTGTTAAGGTTAGCCAAACATCGCAATGTGGTAATGAAATTGTACATAATATGAAACTGTTTATTTAATGTTTTAATTTTGTTTCATATTTTAATAAATACGGCCGGGGGGGTTACTCCCTCCCGTCTTCCAAAGACTTCAGAACTGTTTCCGGTGTCCCATCCTTGGGGATTGTGTTGAGAGGGGGTGGCGGGTATCTCAGCCATATGGAAAGGGGCGACCACTCGGTCCCCCCGAACGTATGGCAGAGTACCACGATCCCCCCGGGAAGCCATCTTGGGCGGGAGGCGAGTCTCGGCTGGTATGCCCGAAGCGGCGTAGCCGGGGCGCGCCTTTTCCCGCCCTAGAGTGGGTTGGCCTAGACACTGACGCGGCTGGCCACGCCCTAGGGGCAGGCAGGGGCGGGTTTACGCCCGCCCTGAAGACGGATAAAAGGAGAAGCAAGATCCGAAGGCATCCTCTTGTTCCTGTGCTCTGAAGCTGCACCTCCTCGCTGCACGTGAGCTCGAGACGGAACGAAGAGCCAATTTTGACCCACCCACCAGCCCCTGATGACAGCAAGTGGTTTTGATTAAAGTTGATGGACAACTCTGATTTTCGTTTACAGGTCGTGGTATTATCGTGATGATTTTGAGTATGTAATAAAGAATGTCGATTTGTGTTTTGCAAATAAAGAAATTCTGCTTTAGTGTTCATTGGTAAGCATGCTTTTAATAAAAGTATAGTTGCTACTGTATTTTAGTTTAATCATTTAGTTAGCATTGTCGTATTTATTTTGGTCGGGCGGTAAGGTCATGATCGGTGAGCACTAATTGGAAGATCCCTATGAGTGGGCGTCACCCAGCACGGATGGGAGCGCTCGGGGGAGGTGGCCATTGGCCCCTCAACGGGGAGGCGGTCCCTTCTAAGGATGGGTCGCCGAAAGAAGAGGAAAGGCGGTCAAGGCCCCTTCCTGGGTAGGAGGGGTTACAGCCCCCTCCTGGGGAATTTCCCGGGGCCAGGACGTCTGCGACGGCAGATATGGTAAGTTGTGTGGGGTTTGGGGGGAGGTCTACGCTACCTTCTAGATACCTCACACGAGTACTCGTACGACCTCTAAGTGGCGACGAGTTTTATTGGGGCCCCCGTCAAGTCAAGGGAAATTGGTAATTGCACTTGAGGTACGCCTCTGGGCCGCCCCTCACAAGTGAGGGCGATATTTCTGGGTTAGGGATCTTGACACCGGTTACGACCTTGCCTTTGGCCCTTAAACGTTAGGATGTACAATTTCAAAATTTCAAGTAAATGTTTTGCAGGATGTTAGTTCGGCTAGGAGAACCTTTGTATTAGCGACTCTGTTAAGGTTAGCCAAACATCGCAATGTGGTAATGAAATTGTACATAATATGAAACTGTTTATTTAATGTTTTAATTTTGTTTCATATTTTAATAAATACGGCCGGGGGGGTTACTCCCTCCCGTCTTCCAAAGACTTCAGAACTGTTTCCGGTGTCCCATCCTTGGGGATTGTGTTGAGAGGGGGTGGCGGGTATCTCAGCCATATGACCCGTTTCAGTCACAGAAATGACTTTAAACACACTTATTTTAGTTGAAAAAGTCATAATTCACATCCAACAGTCATTTAGAGTCAAAAGATTAAATGTTAAAATTTCATCATTATAGACCATTTTGGGAACGTTCGACATGTCCGGAGTCATCGTTTTTCATCCGAAAATCGATTTTTTGGACTGTACCAAAAATGATTCAAAATGTCAATTGGATCATGCCTCATGTTGAATAACCACTTTTTAAACCCTCACAGTGACCAAAATTGCCATTTTTACAGAGTTTTGCTTACTCAAAAGCTTCAATTTTGACCCGTTTCAGTCACAGAAATGACTTTAAACACACTTATTTTAGTTGAAAAAGTCATAATTCACATCCAACAGTCATTTAGAGTCAAAAGATTAAATGTTAAAATTTCATCATTATAGACCATTTTGGGAACGTTCGACATGTCCGGAGTCATCGTTTTTCATCCGAAAATTGATTTTTTGGATTGTACCAAAAATGATTCAAAATGTCAATTGGATCATGCCTCATGTTGAATAACCACTTTTTAAACCCTCACAGTGACCAAAATTGCCATTTTTACAGAGTTTTGTTTACTCAAAAGCTTCAATTTTGACCCGTTTCAGGCACAGAAATGACTTTAAACACACTTATTTTAGTTGAAAAAGTCATAATTCACATCCAACAGTCATTTAGAGTCAAAAGATTAAATGTTAAAATTTCATCATTATAGACCATTTTGGGAACGTTCGACATGTCCGGAGTCATTGTTTCTCATCCGAAAATTGATTTTTTGGACTGTACCAAAAATGATTCAAAATGTCAATTGGATCGTGCCTCATGTTGAATAACCACTTTTTAAACCCTCACAGTGACCAAAATGGCCATTTTTACAGAGTTTTGCTTACTCAAAAGCTTCAATTTTGACCCGTTTCAGTCACAGAAATGACTTTAAACACACTTATTTTAGTTGAAAAAGTCATAATTCACATCCAACAGTCATTTAGAGTCAAAAGATTAAATGTTAAAATTTCATCATTATAGACCATTTTGGGAACGTTCGACATGTCCGGAGTCATCGTTTTTCATCCGAAAATCGATTTTTTGGACTGTACCAAAAATGATTCAAAATGTCAATTGGATCGTGCCTCATGTTGAATAACCACTTTTTAAACCCTCACAGTGACCAAAATTGCCATTTTTACAGAGTTTTGCTTACTCAAAAGCTTAAATTTTGACCCGTTTCAGGCACAGAAATGACTTTAAACACACTTGTTTTAGTTGAAAAAGTCATATCTCACATCCAACAGTCATTTAGAGTCAAAAGATTAAATGTTAAAATTTCATTATTATAGACCATTTTGGGAACGTTCGACATGTCCGGAGTCATCGTTTTTCATCCGAAAATCGATTTTTTTGGACTGTACCAAAAATGATTCAAAATGTCAATTGGATCATGCCTCATGTTGAATAACCACTTTTTAAACCCTCACAGTGACCAAAATTGCCATTTTTACAGAGTTTTGCTTACTCAAAAGCTTCAATTTTGACCCGTTTCAGGCACAGAAATGACTTTAACACACTTATTTTAGTTGAAAAAGTCATAATTCACATCCAACAGTCATTTAGAGTCAAAAGATTAAATGTTAAAATTTCATCATTATAGACCATTTTGGGAACGTTCGACATGTCCGGAGTCATCGTTTTTCATCCGAAAATTGATTTTTTGGACTGTACCAAAAATGATTCAAAATGTCAATTGGATCGTGCCTCATGTTGAATAACCACTTTTTAAACCCTCACAGTGACCAAAATGGCCATTTTTACAGAGTTTTGCTTACTCAAAAGCTTCAATTTTGACCCGTTTCAGGCACAGAAATGACTTTAAACACACTTATTTTGGTTGAAAAAGTCATACTTCACATCCAACAGTCATTTAGAGTCAAAAGATTAAATGTTAAAATTTCATCATTATAGACCATTTTGGGAACGTTCGACATGTCCGGAGTCATCGTTTTTCATCCGAAAATCGATTTTTTGGACTGTACCAAAAATGATTCAAAATGTCAATTGGATCATGCCTCATGTTGAATAACCACTTTTTAAACCCTCACAGTGACCAAAATTGCCATTTTTACAGAGTTTTGCTTACTCAAAAGCTTCAATTTTGACCCGTTTCAGGCACAGAAATGACTTTAAACACACTTATTTTAGTTGAAAAAGTCATAATTCACATCCAACAGTCATTTAGAGTCAAAAGATTAAATGATAAAATTTCATCATTATAGACCATTTTGGGAACGTTCGACATGTCCGGAGTCATCGTTTTTCATCCGAAAATCGATTTTTTGGACTGTACCAAAAATGATTCAAAATGTCAATTGGATCATGCCTCATGTTGAATAACCACTTTTTAAACCCTCACAGTGACCAAAATTGCCATTTTTACAGAGTTTTGCTTACTCAAAAGCTTCAATTTTGACCCGTTTCAGGCACAGAAATGACTTTAAACACACTTATTTTAGTTGAAAAAGTCATAATTCACATCCAACAGTCATTTAGAGTCAAAAGATTAAATGTTAAAATTCATCATTAAAGACCATTTTGGGAACGTTCGACATGTCCGGAGTCATCGTTTTTCATCCGAAAATCGATTTTTTGGACTGTACCAAAAATGATTCAAAATGTCAATTGGATCGTGCCTCATGTTGAATAACCACTTTTTAAACCCTCACAGTGACCAAAATGGCCATTTTTACAAAGTTTTGCTTACTCAATTCTTCAATTTTGACCCGTTTAAGTCACAGAAATGACTTTAAACACACTTATTTTAGTTGAAAATGTCATAATTCACATCCAACAGTCATTTAGAGTCAAAAGATTAAATGTTAAAATTTCATCATTATAGACCATTTTGGGAACGTTCGACATGTCCGGAGTCATCGTTTTTCATCCGAAAATCGATTTTTTGGACTGTATCAAAAATGATTCAAAATGTCAATTGGATCATGCCTCATGTTGAATAACCACTTTTTAAACCCTCACAGTGACCAAAATTGCCATTTTTACAGAGTTTTGCTTACTCAAAAGCTTCAATTTTGACCCGTTTCAGGCACAGAAATGACTTTAAACACACTTATTTTAGTTGAAAAAGTCATAATTCACATCCAACAGTCATTTAGAGTCAAAAGATTAAATGTTAAAATTTCATCATTATAGACCATTTTGGGAACGTTCGACATGTCCGGAGTCATCGTTTTTCATCCGAAAATTGATTTTTTGGACTGTACCAAAAATGATTCAAAATGTCAATTGGATCATTCCTCATGTTGAATAACCACTTTTTAAACCCTCACAGTGACCAAAATTGCCATTTTTACAGAGTTTTGCTTACTCAAAAGCTTCAATTTTGACCCGTTTCAGGCACAGAAATGACTTTAAACACACTTATTTTAGTTGAAAAAGTCATAATTCACATCCAACAGTCATTTAGAGTCAAAAGATTAAATGTTAAAATTTCATCATTATAGACCATTTTGGGAACGTTCGACATGTCCGGAGTCATTGTTTTTCATCCGAAAATTGATTTTTTGGACTGTACCAAAAATGATTGAAAATGTCAATTGGATCGTGCCTCATGTTGAATAACCACTTTTTAAACCCTCACAGTGACCAAAATGGCCATTTTTACAGAGTTTTGCTTACTCAAAAGCTTCAATTTTGACCCGTTTCAGTCACAGAAATGACTTTAAACACACTTATTTTAGTTGAAAAAGTCATAATTCACACCCAACAGTCATTTAAAGTCAAAAGATTAAATGTTAAAATTTCATCATTATAGACCATTTTGGGAACGTTCGACATGTCCGGAGTCATCGTTTTTCATCCGAAAATCGATTTTTTGGACTGTACCAAAAATGATTCAAAATGTCAATTGGATCATGCCTCATGTTGAAAAACTACTTTTTAAACCCTCACAGTGACCAAAATGGCCATTTTTACAAAGTTTTGCTTACTCAAAAGCTTCAATTTTGACCCGTTTCAGTCACAGAAATGACTTTAAACACACTTATTTTAGTTGAAAAAGTCATAATTCACATCCAACAGTCATTTAGAGTCAAAAGATTAAATGTTAAAATTTCATCATTATAGACCATTTTGGGAACGTTCGACATGTCCGGAGTCATCGTTTTTCATCCGAAAATCGATTTTTTGGACTGTACCAAAAATTATTCAAAATGTCAATTGGATCATGCCTCATGTTGAATAACCACTTTTTAAACCCTCACAGTGACCAAAATTGCCATTTTTACAGAGTTTTGATTACTCAAAAGCTTCAATTTTGACCCGTTTCAGTCACAAAAATTACTTTAAACACACTTATTTTAGTTGAAAAAGTCATAATTCACATCCAACAGTCATTTAGAGTCAAAAGATTAAATGTTAAAATTTCATCATTATAGACCATTTTGGGAACGTTCGACATGTCCGGAGTCATCGTTTTTCATCCGAAAATTGATTTTTTGGACGGTACCAAAAATGATTCAAAATGTCAATTGGATCGTGCCTCATGTTGAATAACCACTTTTTAAACCCTCACAGTGACCAAAATGGCCATTTTTACAAAGTTTTGCTCACTCAAAAGCTTCAATTTTGGAAAGGGGCGACCACTCGGTCCCCCCGAACGTATGGCAGAGTACCACAATCCCCCCGGGAAGCCATCTTGGGCGGGAGGCGAGTCTCGGCTGGTATGCCCGAAGCGGCGTAGCCGGGGCGCGCCTTTTCCCGCCCTAGAGTGGGTTGGCCTAGACACTGACGCGGCTGGCCACGCCCTAGGGGCAGGCAGGGGCGGGTTTACGCCCGCCCTGAAGACGGATAAAAGGAGAAGCAAGATCCGAAGGCATCCTCTTGTTCCTGTGCTCTGAAGCTGCACCTCCTCGCTGCACGTGAGCTCGAGACGGAACGAAGAGCCAATTTTGAGCATTGTAATCGTTCTTGTTTGTTTTGCAGATACTCTGTTGGAGAATGCCGAAGAAGGCGGGAAAGCGCATGACTACCGAACAGATGCTGCGTGTTCTCATGAAGGAGATGACCGAACTAAAGAGGCGAGTGGATAAGAACGAGGAAGGGGGACCAAAACGTCCTTTGGCGGGAGCAGCCTCGGGAGGGAAAAACAAGAGGCCCAGGAGGGGAGCAGCGGGAGAAGACATCCCGGGTCCCAGTGCCCCGCTCGAGGCACCAACTCCCGTGCCGAAGGAAGGGAATCTGATTCCCGTTGTGGTCACCCCCGTGTCCGAAGAAGATATGCCGCCCGAGCTGGCAGCACAATTGGCAGCGTGGTTGGGTAAAGGTAACGAGGGCGCCACGGCTGTCGACGCACAGGAGCTAATGAAGCAACTGCGTGAGTCACGGGAAGCAGCGAAGGTGTCCACGCCGGCTGCAGCAGTAGAGAGGCCGCAGGGGACGGGTTCAGTAGCAGAGACGACGTCCGGGGCAGGTAAGCGGCCATTGCCGATTGCGAGGGATGAGTCGGCACCCTCTCGTAGGAAAAAATTGGGTCAGCATGTTCCTTTGGCTATCAAGGAAAAGATATGGGCAGGGGAGTATGTAAACATATTCTCGTTGCTTACTGATCACTATGAGATGGAGCATGTCAAGGGCCAGAAGGAGCTCATGCATCCGAGTGTTTGGCGCGCAAAAATGGCCGCCTTTAAGGTAAATGAAAACATTGGCAATTGGGGCCAAGCGTGGGGGGTTTTTACATCGATCTTGGGAGAGCGAAGGCCCGATCTGTTACCCGAATTGCCGATTTATCAATCACGAATCATGGGGTACTCGGTATCACACGAGGGTAATCATTGGTTCTGCTATGATAACCTGTTTAGAAAGGCTAAAGAACACGATAAAAACTTAACATGGGATTGTTATGATTCTGTGTCATGGTCCAAAATGAAGGAGACTGGTATGTTGAAATTGCCATTAGTGGGGAGTATCGTTGGCGAATCTTCCCGCCAGTATGCGGGGACGCCCTTTCGGTCAGGTACGGGTACAGACAATTACTCGAAGCCTGCCGGTAACACAGGAAAAAGGGGGGTTTGTTGGAACTTCAACAGGGGTAAATGTACTAGGCCCCAGGGATCATGCAAATTTAGACATGAATGTAGTGGGTGTGGGCAATCATCCCATCCTGAGTCCACGTGCAGAGCCAAAACGGGTGATAACGGGGGTAGAGGAGGCGCCAAACAGGTCTAACATAGTCCGAGGGGCGCCTTTACCTACCCCGATTGATACCTTGGCAATGATTCCTTTGCTCAGTGAATACCCGGATCGTGCTTCTGCTGGGGTGTTGCGGAACAGGTTTTCTTATGGTTTCCGCATCCCAGTGGGGGACTTTCAGGGTGCATCGAAATGTAAAAATCAGCTATCGGTCTTTCAACATACGACCGTGGTACAAAATAAGATCATGAAGGAGGTTGCTCGAGGTCGAGTCGCCGGTCCGTTTAGTGTACCACCGGTTCCTAATTTTGTTTGTTCCCCGTTAGGTGTGGTCCCAAAGAAGGACCCGGGTGAGTTTCGGCTGATACATAATTTATCAGCCCCACGTGGTCTCTCCGTCAATGAAGCGATAGACCCGGAAGTGTGTTCGGTGCGGTACGCATCATTCGATGAGGCCGTAGCCATTTTGAATCGCCTGGGGCCCGGGGCGCTGATGGCTAAATCTGATATCGAGTCAGCGTTCCGGTTGCTCCCGGTACATCCAGACGATCAGCGTCTCTTAGGTTTCATGTTTCAGGGTCATTATTACATGGATAGGTGTATGCCGATGGGGTGCTCTATATCTTGTGCCTATTTCGAAAAATTCAGTAGTTTTCTACAATGGGTCTTCACAAGGAAGACAGGTTTCCGAAATGTGATGCATTACCTGGATGATTTTTTGTTCCTGGGGGCAGCCGGGGACCCGGAATGTGGGCAGGCTTTAGCACAGTTTTGTGACTTGATGAATCAGTTTGGCGTGCCATTGGCACCAGGTAAGACTGTGGGGCCTTCCACGTGCCTCGAGTTTCTGGGGATCGAGTTAGACTCCGCAGAAGGTTGTTTTCGTTTACCAGCTGACAAAGTGTCAAAGTTCAGGACATCCCTGCAGGTGTGTATAAGGGGACCTAAGGTTAGGCTGCATCAATTACAGCAGTTAGTTGGCCAGTTGAATTTTGCCCTGAGGGTTATACCAATGGCCCGCCCCTTTTCCCGTTCGATCGCTCAAGCCATGGTCGGCCTGAAGGAGTGCCATCATCGCACAAGGCTCTCGGCAGAGGTCCGCCAGGACATGCGCATTTGGTTGGCATTTCTGGCGGATTTCAATGGTCGAGTCGTCTGGAACAAACCAGCCGTGTCCTCTGAGGAGCTGGGGCTGTGGACAGATTCGGCGGGGAGCATAGGTTTCGGTGCCATATTCGGCACGAGATGGTCTGCACAAAAGTGGCCGACATGGTGGCATGACAGTGGATTGACAAGTAACATTGCTTTCCTGGAACTTTTCCCCATTTTAGTGGCCCTGAGAACTTGGCCCGAAGGGTTCAGAGATCACTCGGTGGTATTTTGGTCTGACAATATGACCGTGGTCGAGTGTATCAATAGTCAGGCAGCACGATGCAAGTGGATTTTGAGACTGCTCAAAGAAATTGTTTTACTTTGTATGCAATTGAATGTGCTATTCAGAGCAAGACATGTCCCAGGGGTAATGAACCAGGCGGCTGATGCACTGTCTCGTTTTCGTATACAGGCTTTCTGGGGTTTCCTTCCCACAGCAGACCCGGAGCCGGCACCCTTTCCCGAAGCTCTCTGGTCTCTCGGTGCCCCGAACTTCGTAACCTCGTGGGAGAGAGTTTAGCACCCAGGACGAGGAAGGCATATGAAGGGGCGTTCCGGTCCTATTTGGCCTTTTTGGGTACTGATAGGGAGAAGCTTTGGGGCCAGGAAGAGTGGGTGGTGGATTTTCTGATGTCCTTACATCGGGCCGGGAAATCGGTTGCCACGGCTCAGAGACATCGGGCTGCCATTTCCTTTGTTGCCAGGGCTCACGGGATCCAGGATCCGACAGCGTCTTTCGTTGTACAGAAAGCGTACGGGGGTGGCAACGCCTTGAGGGTCGCAGGGTAGATGAGAGGCGCCCGATAGGTTTGGATAGGCTGGCCCAGTTATTATCCAGTCTCCCTGCTACGTGTTCATCTCAGTTTGAGACGGTGTTATTCCGAGCCGCTTTTACGCTGGCATTCCATGGGGCTATGCGGGTAAGCGAATTAGTGGCGAGGAACAAGCAGGATGTGACAGGAGGATTGTGCCAGGAGCACGTCCAGATCAGAGGGGAGACGATGACGGTCTCGTTTGTCAGGTCTAAGACCGATCAAAGTGGGATGGGTGACTGCGTAATCATACGCAGGATTCCCGGGTCCTCCATGTGCCCGGTAAGGTGTCTAGAAGATTATTTAGCACGAAGGGTGGCATCATGGGGGGGACCTTGTTGAGACACGCTGACGCCACCCCACTGACAAAGTTTCAGTTTCAGCGGGTGCTTGCGATGTCGATTGCCGCTGCGGGCTTGAACCCGGGCGAGTTTGGGACCCATTCCTTTCGGATAGGGGCTGCTACAGAAGCAACAGCCAGGGGTCTGGATGTTGAACAAATTAAGCGGGTGGGGCGTTGGTCCTCCAATTGTTATAAGAGGTATGTGCGGTTGCACATGTTGTGAAGCTGTAGCAATGTACTCACGCTTCTTGTTTTTGTTTGGTTTTCAGTTGCGCAAGCCTACGAGGCGGGGCGGACTTCGCAGTCGACCCTACACTGGGCCAGCGGTCAGACATCACCGGCTGTGAAAAAGGAGGTGTGGGTTGTGGGCCACTCATACGTGAGGCGTGCCGCAGACGTATTCAAAGCAGGTGATATGATTCACGTAGCTGGGGAATACGGGTACAGTGTGTCCTTCTACGGAAGAGGCGGGCTCTGTATTGACCAGTTTCAATCATTTTTTGAGGGTTTGCTAGGGCGGACGAGGTCACCGCCGTCTGTAGTGATAGTACATCTTGGGGGTAATGATTTGGTCACCACTGGTAGACGACTTCTTCTTGAGGCGATGCTTTCCACTGTAAGTTGGTTAGCGAGGAGAGTTCCAGGGTGCACAGTTGCATGGTCCCATATGATCCCACGAAAAGTGTGGCGGGGGGCTATTTCGGTTCCTGCTTTAAATCATTCTGTTAGGAAGCTTAATAACAAAGTGAGTAGGTTGTTCCGTTCCAAGACACTGCATGCTATTTCCCATGGGTGTATTAATGATGACAGTATGTATTTGGGGGATGGAGTGCATTTGTCTCGGGTGGGGAATGAGTTACTCATAGGAGACTTCTTAGCATGGCTAAAAACGTTACACCATGACCTTTAGGTAGGAGTGTTGTGGGGGGTCTGGATAGCCGGTCAACTATCCGGCCTGTGGCGGTAAGGTCATGATCGGTGAGCACTAATTGGAAGATCCCTATGAGTGGGCGTCACCCAGCACGGATGGGAGCGCTCGGGGGAGGTGGCCATTGGCCCCTCAACGGGGAGGCGGTCCCTTCTAAGGATGGGTCGCCGAAAGAAGAGGAAAGGCGGTCAAGGCCCCTTCCTGGGTAGGAGGGGTTACAGCCCCCTCCTGGGGAATTTCCCGGGGCCAGGACGTCTGCGACGGCAGATATGGTAAGTTGTGTGGGGTTTGGGGGGAGGTCTACGCTACCTTCTAGATACCTCACACGAGTCCTCGTACGACCTCTAAGTGGCGACGAGTTTTATTGGGGCCCCCGTCAAGTCAAGGGAAATTGGTAATTGCACTTGAGGTACGCCTCTGGGCCGCCCCTCACAAGTGAGGGCGATATTTCTGGGTTAGGGATCTTGACACCGGTTACGACCTTGCCGTTGGCCCTTAAACGTTAGGATGTACAATTTCAAAATTTCAAGTAAATGTTTTGCAGGATGTTAGTTCGGCTAGGAGAACCTTTGTATTAGAGACTCTGTTAAGGTTAGCCAAACATCGCAATGTGGTAATGAAATTGTACATAATATGAAACTGTTTATTTAATGTTTTAATTTTGTTTCATATTTTAATAAATACGGCCGGGGGGGTTACTCCCTCCCGTCTTCCAAAGACTTCAGAACTGTTTCCGGTGTCCCATCCTTGGGGATTGTGTTGAGAGGGGGTGGCGGGTATCTCAGCCATATGGAAAGGGGCGACCACTCGGTCCCCCCGAACGTATGGCAGAGTACCACGATCCCCCCGGGAAGCCATCTTGGGCGGGAGGCGAGTCTCGGCTGGTATGCCCGAAGCGGCGTAGCCGGGGCGCGCCTTTTCCCGCCCTAGAGTGGGTTGGCCTAGACACTGACGCGGCTGGCCACGCCCTAGGGGCAGGCAGGGGCGGGTTTACGCCCGCCCTGAAGACGGATAAAAGGAGAAGCAAGATCCGAAGGCATCCTCTTGTTCCTGTGCTCTGAAGCTGCACCTCCTCGCTGCACGTGAGCTCGAGACGGAACGAAGAGCCAATTTTGACCCACCCACCAGCCCCTGATGACAGCAAGTGGTTTTGATTAAAGTTGATGGACAACTCTGATTTTCGTTTACAGGTCGTGGTATTATCGTGATGATTTTGAGTATGTAATAAAGAATGTCGATTTGTGTTTTGCAAATAAAGAAATTCTGCTTTAGTGTTCATTGGTAAGCATGCTTTTAATAAAAGTATAGTTGCTACTGTATTTTAGTTTAATCATTTAGTTAGCATTGTCGTATTTATTTTGGTCGGGCGGTAAGGTCATGATCGGTGAGCACTAATTGGAAGATCCCTATGAGTGGGCGTCACCCAGCACGGATGGGAGCGCTCGGGGGAGGTGGCCATTGGCCCCTCAACGGGGAGGCGGTCCCTTCTAAGGATGGGTCGCCGAAAGAAGAGGAAAGGCGGTCAAGGCCCCTTCCTGGGTAGGAGGGGTTACAGCCCCCTCCTGGGGAATTTCCCGGGGCCAGGACGTCTGCGACGGCAGATATGGTAAGTTGTGTGGGGTTTGGGGGGAGGTCTACGCTACCTTCTAGATACCTCACACGAGTACTCGTACGACCTCTAAGTGGCGACGAGTTTTATTGGGGCCCCCGTCAAGTCAAGGGAAATTGGTAATTGCACTTGAGGTACGCCTCTGGGCCGCCCCTCACAAGTGAGGGCGATATTTCTGGGTTAGGGATCTTGACACCGGTTACGACCTTGCCTTTGGCCCTTAAACGTTAGGATGTACAATTTCAAAATTTCAAGTAAATGTTTTGCAGGATGTTAGTTCGGCTAGGAGAACCTTTGTATTAGCGACTCTGTTAAGGTTAGCCAAACATCGCAATGTGGTAATGAAATTGTACATAATATGAAACTGTTTATTTAATGTTTTAATTTTGTTTCATATTTTAATAAATACGGCCGGGGGGGTTACTCCCTCCCGTCTTCCAAAGACTTCAGAACTGTTTCCGGTGTCCCATCCTTGGGGATTGTGTTGAGAGGGGGTGGCGGGTATCTCAGCCATATGACCCGTTTCAGTCACAGAAATGACTTTAAACACACTTATTTTAGTTGAAAAAGTCATAATTCACATCCAACAGTCATTTAGAGTCAAAAGATTAAATGTTAAAATTTCATCATTATAGACCATTTTGGGAACGTTCGACATGTCCGGAGTCATCGTTTTTCATCCGAAAATCGATTTTTTGGACTGTACCAAAAATGATTCAAAATGTCAATTGGATCATGCCTCATGTTGAATAACCACTTTTTAAACCCTCACAGTGACCAAAATTGCCATTTTTACAGAGTTTTGCTTACTCAAAAGCTTCAATTTTGACCCGTTTCAGTCACAGAAATGACTTTAAACACACTTATTTTAGTTGAAAAAGTCATAATTCACATCCAACAGTCATTTAGAGTCAAAAGATTAAATGTTAAAATTTCATCATTATAGACCATTTTGGGAACGTTCGACATGTCCGGAGTCATCGTTTTTCATCCGAAAATTGATTTTTTGGATTGTACCAAAAATGATTCAAAATGTCAATTGGATCATGCCTCATGTTGAATAACCACTTTTTAAACCCTCACAGTGACCAAAATTGCCATTTTTACAGAGTTTTGTTTACTCAAAAGCTTCAATTTTGACCCGTTTCAGGCACAGAAATGACTTTAAACACACTTATTTTAGTTGAAAAAGTCATAATTCACATCCAACAGTCATTTAGAGTCAAAAGATTAAATGTTAAAATTTCATCATTATAGACCATTTTGGGAACGTTCGACATGTCCGGAGTCATTGTTTCTCATCCGAAAATTGATTTTTTGGACTGTACCAAAAATGATTCAAAATGGCAATTGGATCGTGCCTCATGTTGAATAACCACTTTTTAAACCCTCACAGTGACCAAAATGGCCATTTTTACAGAGTTTTGCTTACTCAAAAGCTTCAATTTTGACCCGTTTCAGTCACAGAAATGACTTTAAACACACTTATTTTAGTTGAAAAAGTCATAATTCACATCCAACAGTCATTTAGAGTCAAAAGATTAAATGTTAAAATTTCATCATTATAGACCATTTTGGGAACGTTCGACATGTCCGGAGTCATCGTTTTTCATCCGAAAATCGATTTTTTGGACTGTACCAAAAATGATTCAAAATGTCAATTGGATCGTGCCTCATGTTGAATAACCACTTTTTAAACCCTCACAGTGACCAAAATTGCCATTTTTACAGAGTTTTGCTTACTCAAAAGCTTAAATTTTGACCCGTTTCAGGCACAGAAATGACTTTAAACACACTTGTTTTAGTTGAAAAAGTCATATCTCACATCCAACAGTCATTTAGAGTCAAAAGATTAAATGTTAAAATTTCATTATTATAGACCATTTTGGGAACGTTCGACATGTCCGGAGTCATCGTTTTTCATCCGAAAATCGATTTTTTTGGACTGTACCAAAAATGATTCAAAATGTCAATTGGATCATGCCTCATGTTGAATAACCACTTTTTAAACCCTCACAGTGACCAAAATTGCCATTTTTACAGAGTTTTGCTTACTCAAAAGCTTCAATTTTGACCCGTTTCAGGCACAGAAATGACTTTAACACACTTATTTTAGTTGAAAAAGTCATAATTCACATCCAACAGTCATTTAGAGTCAAAAGATTAAATGTTAAAATTTCATCATTATAGACCATTTTGGGAACGTTTGACATGTCCGGAGTCATCGTTTTTCATCCGAAAATTGATTTTTTGGACTGTACCAAAAATGATTCAAAATGTCAATTGGATCGTGCCTCATGTTGAATAACCACTTTTTAAACCCTCACAGTGACCAAAATGGCCATTTTTACAGAGTTTTGCTTACTCAAAAGCTTCAATTTTGACCCGTTTCAGGCACAGAAATGACTTTAAACACACTTATTTTGGTTGAAAAAGTCATACTTCACATCCAACAGTCATTTAGAGTCAAAAGATTAAATGTTAAAATTTCATCATTATAGACCATTTTGGGAACGTTCGACATGTCCGGAGTCATCGTTTTTCATCCGAAAATCGATTTTTTGGACTGTACCAAAAATGATTCAAAATGTCAATTGGATCATGCCTCATGTTGAATAACCACTTTTTAAACCCTCACAGTGACCAAAATTGCCATTTTTACAGAGTTTTGCTTACTCAAAAGCTTCAATTTTGACCCGTTTCAGGCACAGAAATGACTTTAAACACACTTATTTTAGTTGAAAAAGTCATAATTCACATCCAACAGTCATTTAGAGTCAAAAGATTAAATGATAAAATTTCATCATTATAGACCATTTTGGGAACGTTCGACATGTCCGGAGTCATCGTTTTTCATCCGAAAATCGATTTTTTGGACTGTACCAAAAATGATTCAAAATGTCAATTGGATCATGCCTCATGTTGAATAACCACTTTTTAAACCCTCACAGTGACCAAAATTGCCATTTTTACAGAGTTTTGCTTACTCAAAAGCTTCAATTTTGACCCGTTTCAGGCACAGAAATGACTTTAAACACACTTATTTTAGTTGAAAAAGTCATAATTCACATCCAACAGTCATTTAGAGTCAAAAGATTAAATGTTAAAATTCATCATTAAAGACCATTTTGGGAACGTTCGACATGTCCGGAGTCATCGTTTTTCATCCGAAAATCGATTTTTTGGACTGTACCAAAAATGATTCAAAATGTCAATTGGATCGTGCCTCATGTTGAATAACCACTTTTTAAACCCTCACAGTGACCAAAATGGCCATTTTTACAAAGTTTTGCTTACTCAATTCTTCAATTTTGACCCGTTTAAGTCACAGAAATGACTTTAAACACACTTATTTTAGTTGAAAATGTCATAATTCACATCCAACAGTCATTTAGAGTCAAAAGATTAAATGTTAAAATTTCATCATTATAGACCATTTTGGGAACGTTCGACATGTCCGGAGTCATCGTTTTTCATCCGAAAATCGATTTTTTGGACTGTACCAAAAATGATTCAAAATGTCAATTGGATCATGCCTCATGTTGAATAACCACTTTTTAAACCCTCACAGTGACCAAAATTGCCATTTTTACAGAGTTTTGCTTACTCAAAAGCTTCAATTTTGACCCGTTTCAGGCACAGAAATGACTTTAAACACACTTATTTTAGTTGAAAAAGTCATAATTCACATCCAACAGTCATTTAGAGTCAAAAGATTAAATGTTAAAATTTCATCATTATAGACCATTTTGGGAACGTTCGACATGTCCGGAGTCATCGTTTTTCATCCGAAAATTGATTTTTTGGACTGTACCAAAAATGATTCAAAATGTCAATTGGATCATTCCTCATGTTGAATAACCACTTTTTAAACCCTCACAGTGACCAAAATTGCCATTTTTACAGAGTTTTGCTTACTCAAAAGCTTCAATTTTGACCCGTTTCAGGCACAGAAATGACTTTAAACACACTTATTTTAGTTGAAAAAGTCATAATTCACATCCAACAGTCATTTAGAGTCAAAAGATTAAATGTTAAAATTTCATCATTATAGACCATTTTGGGAACGTTCGACATGTCCGGAGTCATTGTTTTTCATCCGAAAATTGATTTTTTGGACTGTACCAAAAATGATTGAAAATGTCAATTGGATCGTGCCTCATGTTGAATAACCACTTTTTAAACCCTCACAGTGACCAAAATGGCCATTTTTACAGAGTTTTGCTTACTCAAAAGCTTCAATTTTGACCCGTTTCAGTCACAGAAATGACTTTAAACACACTTATTTTAGTTGAAAAAGTCATAATTCACACCCAACAGTCATTTAAAGTCAAAAGATTAAATGTTAAAATTTCATCATTATAGACCATTTTGGGAACGTTCGACATGTCCGGAGTCATCGTTTTTCATCCGAAAATCGATTTTTTGGACTGTACCAAAAATGATTCAAAATGTCAATTGGATCATGCCTCATGTTGAAAAACTACTTTTTAAACCCTCACAGTGACCAAAATGGCCATTTTTACAGAGTTTTGCTTACTCAAAAGCTTCAATTTTGACCCGTTTCAGGCACAGAAATGACTTTAACCACACTTGTTTTAGTTGAAAAAGTCATAATTCACATCCAACAGTCATTTAGAGTCAAAAGATTAAATGTTAAAATTTCATCATTATAGACCATTTTGGGAACGTTCGACATGTCCGGAGTCATCGTTTTTCATCCGAAAATCGATTTTTTTGGACTGTACCAAAAATGATTCAAAATGTCAATTGGATCATGCCTCATGTTGAATAACCACTTTTTAAACCCTCACAGTGACCAAAATTGCCATTTTTACAGAGTTTTGCTTACTCAAAAGCTTCCATTTTGACCCGTTTCAGGCACAGAAATGACTTTAAACACACTTATTTTAGTTGAAAAAGTCATAATTCACATCCAACAGTCATTTAGAGTCAAAAGATTAAATGTTAAAATTTCATCATTAAAGACCATTTTGGGAACGTTCGACATGTCCGGAGTCATCGTTTTTCATCCGAAAATCGATTTTTTGGACTGTACCAAAAATGATTCAAAATGTCAATTGGATCATGCCTCATGTTGAATAACCACTTTTGAAACCCTCACAGTGACCAAAATTGCCATTTTTACAGAGTTTTGCTTACTCAAAAGCTTCAATTTTGACCCGTTTCAGGCACAGAAATGACTTTAAACACACTTATTTTAGTTGAAAAAGTCATACTTCACATCCAACAGTCATTTAGAGTCAAAAGATTAAATGTTAAAATTTCATCATTATAGACCATTTTGGGAACGTTCGACATGTCCGGAGTCATCATTTTTCATCCGAAAATCGATTTTTTGGACTGTACCAAAAATGATTCAAAATGTCAATTGGATCGTGCCTCATGTTGAATAACCACTTTTTAAACCCTCACAGTGACCAAAATGGCCATTTTTACAAAGTTTTGATTACTCAAAAGCTTCAATTTTGACCCGTTTCAGTCACAGAAATGACTTTAAACACACTTATTTTAGTTGAAAAAGTCATAATTCACATCCAACAGTCATTTAGAGTCAAAAGATTAAATGTTAAAATTTCATCATTATAGACCATTTTGGGAACGTTCGACATGTCCGGAGTCATCGTTTTTCATCCGAAAATCGATTTTTTGGACTGTACCAAAAATGATTCAAAATGTCAATTGGATCATGCCTCATGTTGAATAACCACTTTTTAAACCCTCACAGTGACCAAAATTGCCATTTTTACAGAGTTTTGATTACTCAAAAGCTTCAATTTTGACCCGTTTCAGTCACAAAAATTACTTTAAACACACTTATTTTAGTTGAAAAAGTCATAATTCACATCCAACAGTCATTTAGAGTCAAAAGATTAAATGTTAAAATTTCATCATTATAGACCATTTTGGGAACGTTCGACATGTCCGGAGTCATCGTTTTTCATCCGAAAATTGATTTTTTGGAATGTACCAAAAATGATTCAAAATGTCAATTGGATCGTGCCTCATGTTGAATAACCACTTTTTAAACCCTCACAGTGACCAAAATTGCCATTTTTACAGAGTTTTGCTTACTCAAAAGCTTCAATTTTGACCCGTTTCAGTCACAGAAATGACTTTAAACACACTTATTTTAGTTGAAAAAGTCATACTTCACATCCAACAGTCATTTAGAGTCAAAAGATTAAATGTTAAAATTTCATCATTATAGACCATTTTGGGAACGTTCGACATGTCCGGAGTCATCATTTTTCATCCGAAAATCGATTTTTTGGACGGTACCAAAAATGATTCAAAATGTCAATTGGATCGTGCCTCATGTTGAATAACCACTTTTTAAACCCTCACAGTGACCAAAATGGCCATTTTTACAAAGTTTTGCTTACTCAAAAGCTTCAATTTTGACCCGTTTCAGTCACAGAAATGACTTTAAACACACTTATATTAGTTGAAAAAGTCATAATTCACATCCAACAGTCATTTAGAGTCAAAAGATTAAATGTTAAAATTTCATCATTATAGACCATTTTGGGAACGTTCGACATGTCCGGAGTCATCGTTTTTCATCCGAAAATCGATTTTTTGGACTGTACCAAAAATGATTCAAAATGTCAATTGGATCATGCCTCATGTTGAATAACCACTTTTTAAACCCTCACAGTGACAAAAATTGCCATTTTTACAGAGTTTTGCTTACTCAAAAGCTTCAATTTTGACCCGTTTCAGGCACAGAAATGACTTTAAACACACTTATTTTAGTTGAAAAAGTCATAATTCACATCCAACAGTCATTTAGAGTCAAAAGATTAAATGTTAAAATTTCATCATTATAGACCATTTTGGGAACGTTCGACATGTCCGGAGTCATCGTTTTTCATCCGAAAATCGATTTTTTGGACTGTACCAAAAATGATTCAAAATGTCAATTGGATCATGCCTCATGTTGAATAACCACTTTTTAAACCCTCACAGTGACCAAAATTGCCATTTTTACAGAGTTTTGATTACTCAAAAGGTTCAATTTTGACCCATTTCAGTCACAATAAATTACTTTAAACACACTTATTTTAGTTGAAAAAGTCATAATTCACATCCAACAGTCATTTAGAGTCAAAAGATTAAATGTTAAAATTTCATCATTATAGACCATTTTGGGAATGTTCGACATGTCCGGAGTCATCGTTTTTCATCCGAAAATTGATTTTTTGGACTGTACCAAAAATGATTCAAAATGTCAATTGGATCATGCCTCATGTTGAATAACCACTTTTTAAACCCTCACAGTGACCAAAATTGCCATTTTTACAGAGTTTTGTTTACTCAAAAGCTTCAATTTTGACCCGTTTCAGGCACAGAAATGACTTTAAACACACTTATTTTAGTTGAAAAAGTCATAATTCACATCCAACAGTCATTTAAAGTCAAAAGATTAAATGTTAAAATTTCATCATTATAGACCATTTTGGGAACGTTCGACATGTGCGGAGTCATTGTTTTTCATCCGAAAATTGATTTTTTGGACTGTACCAAAAATGATTCAAAATGTCAATTGGATCATGCCTCATGTTGAATAACCACTTTTTAAACCCTCACAGTGACCAAAATTGCCATTTTTACAGAGTTTTGCTTACTCAAAAGCTTCAATTTTGACCCGTTTCAGGCACAGAAATGACTTTAAACACACTTATTTTAGTTGAAAAAGTCATAATTCACATCCAACAGTCATTTAGAGTCAAAAGATTAAATGTTAAAATTTCATCATTATAGACCATTTTGGGAACGTTCGACATGTCCGGAGTAATCGTTTTTCATCCGAAAATCGATTTTTTGGACTGTACCAAAAATGATTCAAAATGTCAATTGGATCATGCCTCATGTTGAATAACCACTTTTTAAACCCTCACAGTGACCAAAATTGCCATTTTTACAGAGTTTTGATTACTCAAAAGCTTCAATTTTGACCCATTTCAGTCACAATAAATTACTTTAAACACACTTATTTTAGTTGAAAAAGTCATAATTCACATCCAACAGTCATTTAGAGTCAAAAGATTAAATGTTAAAATTTCATCATTATAGACCATTTTGGCAACGTTCGACATGTCCGGAGTCATCGTTTTTCATCCGAAAATTGATTTTTTGGACTGTACCAAAAATGATTCAAAATGTCAATTGGATCATGCCTCATGTTGAATAACCACTTTTTAAACCCTCACAGTGACCAAAATTGCCATTTTTACAGAGTTTTGTTTACTCAAAAGCTTCAATTTTGACCCGTTTCAGGCACAGAAATGACTTTAAACACACTTATTTTAGTTGAAAAAGTCATAATTCACATCCAACAGTCATTTAGAGTCAAAAGATTAAATGTTAAAATTTCATCATTATAGACCATTTTGGGAACGTTCGACATGTCCGGAGTCATCGTTTTTCATCCGAAAATCGATTTTTTGGACTGTACCAAAAATGATTCAAAATGTCAATTGGATCATGCCTCATGTTGAATAACCACTTTTTAAACCCTCACAGTGACCAAAATTGCCATTTTTACAGAGTTTTGCTTACTCAAAAGCTTCAATTTTGACCCGTTTCAGGCACAGAAATGACTTTAAACACACTTATTTTAGTTGAAAAAGTCATAATTCACATCCAACAGTCATTTAGAGTCAAAAGATTAAATGTTAAAATTTCATCATTATAGACCATTTTGGGAACGTTCGACATGTCCGGAGTCATCGTTTTTCATCCGAAAATTGATTTTTTGGACTGTACCAAAAATGATTCAAAATGTCAATTGGATCATTCCTCATGTTGAATAACCACTTTTTAAACCCTCACAGTGACCAAAATTGCCATTTTTACAGAGTTTTGCTTACTCAAAAGCTTCAATTTTGACCCGTTTCAGGCACAGAAATGACTTTAAACACACTTATTTTAGTTGAAAAAGTCATAATTCACATCCAACAGTCATTTAGAGTCAAAAGATTAAATGTTAAAATTTCATCATTATAGACCATTTTGGGAACGTTCGACATGTCCGGAGTCATTGTTTTTCATCCGAAAATTGATTTTTTGGACTGTACCAAAAATGATTGAAAATGTCAATTGGATCGTGCCTCATGTTGAATAACCACTTTTTAAACCCTCACAGTGACCAAAATGGCCATTTTTACAGAGTTTTGCTTACTCAAAAGCTTCAATTTTGACCCGTTTCAGTCACAGAAATGACTTTAAACACACTTATTTTAGTTGAAAAAGTCATAATTCACACCCAACAGTCATTTAAAGTCAAAAGATTAAATGTTAAAATTTCATCATTATAGACCATTTTGGGAACGTTCGACATGTCCGGAGTCATCGTTTTTCATCCGAAAATCGATTTTTTGGACTGTACCAAAAATGATTCAAAATGTCAATTGGATCATGCCTCATGTTGAAAAACTACTTTTTAAACCCTCACAGTGACCAAAATGGCCATTTTTACAGAGTTTTGCTTACTCAAAAGCTTCAATTTTGACCCGTTTCAGGCACAGAAATGACTTTAACCACACTTGTTTTAGTTGAAAAAGTCATAATTCACATCCAACAGTCATTTAGAGTCAAAAGATTAAATGTTAAAATTTCATCATTATAGACCATTTTGGGAACGTTCGACATGTCCGGAGTCATCGTTTTTCATCCGAAAATCGATTTTTTTGGACTGTACCAAAAATGATTCAAAATGTCAATTGGATCATGCCTCATGTTGAATAACCACTTTTTAAACCCTCACAGTGACCAAAATTGCCATTTTTACAGAGTTTTGCTTACTCAAAAGCTTCCATTTTGACCCGTTTCAGGCACAGAAATGACTTTAAACACACTTATTTTAGTTGAAAAAGTCATAATTCACATCCAACAGTCATTTAGAGTCAAAAGATTAAATGTTAAAATTTCATCATTAAAGACCATTTTGGGAACGTTCGACATGTCCGGAGTCATCGTTTTTCATCCGAAAATCGATTTTTTGGACTGTACCAAAAATGATTCAAAATGTCAATTGGATCATGCCTCATGTTGAATAACCACTTTTGAAACCCTCACAGTGACCAAAATTGCCATTTTTACAGAGTTTTGCTTACTCAAAAGCTTCAATTTTGACCCGTTTCAGGCACAGAAATGACTTTAAACACACTTATTTTAGTTGAAAAAGTCATACTTCACATCCAACAGTCATTTAGAGTCAAAAGATTAAATGTTAAAATTTCATCATTATAGACCATTTTGGGAACGTTCGACATGTCCGGAGTCATCATTTTTCATCCGAAAATCGATTTTTTGGACTGTACCAAAAATGATTCAAAATGTCAATTGGATCGTGCCTCATGTTGAATAACCACTTTTTAAACCCTCACAGTGACCAAAATGGCCATTTTTACAAAGTTTTGATTACTCAAAAGCTTCAATTTTGACCCGTTTCAGTCACAGAAATGACTTTAAACACACTTATTTTAGTTGAAAAAGTCATAATTCACATCCAACAGTCATTTAGAGTCAAAAGATTAAATGTTAAAATTTCATCATTATAGACCATTTTGGGAACGTTCGACATGTCCGGAGTCATCGTTTTTCATCCGAAAATCGATTTTTTGGACTGTACCAAAAATGATTCAAAATGTCAATTGGATCATGCCTCATGTTGAATAACCACTTTTTAAACCCTCACAGTGACCAAAATTGCCATTTTTACAGAGTTTTGATTACTCAAAAGCTTCAATTTTGACCCGTTTCAGTCACAAAAATTACTTTAAACACACTTATTTTAGTTGAAAAAGTCATAATTCACATCCAACAGTCATTTAGAGTCAAAAGATTAAATGTTAAAATTTCATCATTATAGACCATTTTGGGAACGTTCGACATGTCCGGAGTCATCGTTTTTCATCCGAAAATTGATTTTTTGGAATGTACCAAAAATGATTCAAAATGTCAATTGGATCGTGCCTCATGTTGAATAACCACTTTTTAAACCCTCACAGTGACCAAAATTGCCATTTTTACAGAGTTTTGCTTACTCAAAAGCTTCAATTTTGACCCGTTTCAGTCACAGAAATGACTTTAAACACACTTATTTTAGTTGAAAAAGTCATACTTCACATCCAACAGTCATTTAGAGTCAAAAGATTAAATGTTAAAATTTCATCATTATAGACCATTTTGGGAACGTTCGACATGTCCGGAGTCATCATTTTTCATCCGAAAATCGATTTTTTGGACGGTACCAAAAATGATTCAAAATGTCAATTGGATCGTGCCTCATGTTGAATAACCACTTTTTAAACCCTCACAGTGACCAAAATGGCCATTTTTACAAAGTTTTGCTTACTCAAAAGCTTCAATTTTGACCCGTTTCAGTCACAGAAATGACTTTAAACACACTTATATTAGTTGAAAAAGTCATAATTCACATCCAACAGTCATTTAGAGTCAAAAGATTAAATGTTAAAATTTCATCATTATAGACCATTTTGGGAACGTTCGACATGTCCGGAGTCATCGTTTTTCATCCGAAAATCGATTTTTTGGACTGTACCAAAAATGATTCAAAATGTCAATTGGATCATGCCTCATGTTGAATAACCACTTTTTAAACCCTCACAGTGACAAAAATTGCCATTTTTACAGAGTTTTGCTTACTCAAAAGCTTCAATTTTGACCCGTTTCAGGCACAGAAATGACTTTAAACACACTTATTTTAGTTGAAAAAGTCATAATTCACATCCAACAGTCATTTAGAGTCAAAAGATTAAATGTTAAAATTTCATCATTATAGACCATTTTGGGAACGTTCGACATGTCCGGAGTCATCGTTTTTCATCCGAAAATCGATTTTTTGGACTGTACCAAAAATGATTCAAAATGTCAATTGGATCATGCCTCATGTTGAATAACCACTTTTTAAACCCTCACAGTGACCAAAATTGCCATTTTTACAGAGTTTTGATTACTCAAAAGGTTCAATTTTGACCCATTTCAGTCACAATAAATTACTTTAAACACACTTATTTTAGTTGAAAAAGTCATAATTCACATCCAACAGTCATTTAGAGTCAAAAGATTAAATGTTAAAATTTCATCATTATAGACCATTTTGGGAATGTTCGACATGTCCGGAGTCATCGTTTTTCATCCGAAAATTGATTTTTTGGACTGTACCAAAAATGATTCAAAATGTCAATTGGATCATGCCTCATGTTGAATAACCACTTTTTAAACCCTCACAGTGACCAAAATTGCCATTTTTACAGAGTTTTGTTTACTCAAAAGCTTCAATTTTGACCCGTTTCAGGCACAGAAATGACTTTAAACACACTTATTTTAGTTGAAAAAGTCATAATTCACATCCAACAGTCATTTAAAGTCAAAAGATTAAATGTTAAAATTTCATCATTATAGACCATTTTGGGAACGTTCGACATGTCCGGAGTCATTGTTTTTCATCCGAAAATTGATTTTTTGGACTGTACCAAAAATGATTCAAAATGTCAATTGGATCATGCCTCATGTTGAATAACCACTTTTTAAACCCTCACAGTGACCAAAATTGCCATTTTTACAGAGTTTTGCTTACTCAAAAGCTTCAATTTTGACCCGTTTCAGGCACAGAAATGACTTTAAACACACTTATTTTAGTTGAAAAAGTCATAATTCACATCCAACAGTCATTTAGAGTCAAAAGATTAAATGTTAAAATTTCATCATTATAGACCATTTTGGGAACGTTCGACATGTCCGGAGTAATCGTTTTTCATCCGAAAATCGATTTTTTGGACTGTACCAAAAATGATTCAAAATGTCAATTGGATCATGCCTCATGTTGAATAACCACTTTTTAAACCCTCACAGTGACCAAAATTGCCATTTTTACAGAGTTTTGATTACTCAAAAGCTTCAATTTTGACCCATTTCAGTCACAATAAATTACTTTAAACACACTTATTTTAGTTGAAAAAGTCATAATTCACATCCAACACTCATTTAGAGTCAAAAGATTAAATGTTAAAATTTCATCATTATAGACCATTTTGGCAACGTTCGACATGTCCGGAGTCATCGTTTTTCATCCGAAAATTGATTTTTTGGACTGTACCAAAAATGATTCAAAATGTCAATTGGATCATGCCTCATGTTGAATAACCACTTTTTAAACCCTCACAGTGACCAAAATTGCCATTTTTACAGAGTTTTGTTTACTCAAAAGCTTCAATTTTGACCCGTTTCAGGCACAGAAATGACTTTAAACACACTTATTTTAGTTGAAAAAGTCATAATTCACATCCAACAGTCATTTAAAGTCAAAAGATTAAATGTTAAAATTTCATCATTATAGACCATTTTGGGAACGTTCGACATGTCCGGAGTCATTGTTTTTCATCCGAAAATTGATTTTTTGGACTGTACCAAAAATGATTCAAAATGTCAATTGGATCGTGCCTCATGTTGAATAACCACTTTTTAAACCCTCACAGTGACCAAAATGGCCATTTTTACAGAGTTTTGCTTACTCAAAAGCTTCAATTTTGACCCGTTTCAGTCACAGAAATGACTTTAAACACACTTATTTTAGTTGAAAAAGTCATAATTCACATCCAACAGTCATTTAGAGTCAAAAGATTAAATGTTAAAATTTCATCATTATAGACCATTTTGGGAACGTTCGACATGTCCGGAGTCATCGTTTTTCATCCGAAAATCGATTTTTTGGACTGTACCAAAAATGATTCAAAATGTCAATTGGATCACGCCTCATGTTGAATAACCACTTTTTAAACCCTCACAGTGACCAAAATTGCCATTTTTACAGAGTTTTGCTTACTCAAAAGCTTCAATTTTGACCCGTTTCAGGCACAGAAATGACTTTAAACACACTTGTTTTAGTTGAAAAAGTCATAATTCACATCCAACAGTCATTTAGAGTCAAAAGATTAAATGTTAAAATTTCATTATTATAGACCATTTTGGGAACGTTCGACATGTCCGGAGTCATCGTTTTTCATCCGAAAATCGATTTTTTTGGACTGTACCAAAAATGATTCAAAATGTCAATTGGATCATGCCTCATGTTGAATAACCACTTTTTAAACCCTCACAGTGACCAAAATTGCCATTTTTACAGAGTTTTGCTTACTCAAAAGCTTCAATTTTGACCCGTTTCAGGCACAGAAATGACTTTAACACACTTATTTTAGTTGAAAAAGTCATAATTCACATCCAACAGTCATTTAGAGTCAAAAGATTAAATGTTAAAATTTCATCATTATAGACCATTTTGGGAACGTTCGACATGTCCGGAGTCATCGTTTTTCATCCGAAAATCGATTTTTTGGACTGTACCAAAAATGATTCAAAATGTCAATTGGATCATGCCTCATGTTGAATAACCACTTTTTAAACCCTCACAGTGACCAAAATTGCCATTTTTACAGAGTTTTGCTTACTCAAAAGCTTCAATTTTGACCCGTTTCAGGCACAGAAATGACTTTAAACACACTTATTTTAGTTGAAAAAGTCATAATTCACATCCAACAGTCATTTAGAGTCAAAAGATTAAATGTTAAAATTCATCATTAAAGACCATTTTGGGAACGTTCGACATGTCCGGAGTCATCGTTTTTCATCCGAAAATCGATTTTTTGGACTGTACCAAAAATGATTCAAAATGTCAATTGGATCATGCCTCATGTTGAATAACCACTTTTTAAACCCTCACAGTGACCAAAATGGCCATTTTTACAAAGTTTTGCTTACTCAAAAGCTTCAATTTTGACCCGTTTCAGTCACAGAAATGACTTTAAACACACTTATTTTAGTTGAAAATGTCATAATTCACATCCAACAGTCATTTAGAGTCAAAAGATTAAATGTTAAAATTTCATCATTATAGACCATTTTGGGAACGTTCGACATGTCCGGAGTCATCGTTTTTCATCCGAAAATCGATTTTTTGGACTGTACCAAAAATGATTCAAAATGTCAATTGGATCATGTCTCATGTTGAATAACCACTTTTTAAACCCTCACAGTGACCAAAATTGCCATTTTTACAGAGTTTTGCATACTCAAAAGCTTCAATTTTGACCCGTTTCAGGCACAGAAATGACTTTAAACACACTTATTTTAGTTGAAAAAGTCATAATTCACATTCAACAGTCATTTAGAGTCAAAAGATTAAATGTTAAAATTTCATCATTATAGACCATTTTGGGAACGTTCGACATGTCCGAAGTCATCGTTTTTCATCCGAAAATCGATTTTTTGGACTGTACCAAAAATGATTCAAAATGTCAATTGGATCATGCCTCATGTTGAATAACCACTTTTTAAACCCTCACAGTGACCAAAATTGCCATTTTTACAGAGTTTTGATTACTCAAAAGCTTCAATTTTGACCCGTTTCAGTCACAAAAATTACTTTAAACACACTTATTTTAGTTGAAAAAGTCATAATTCACATCCAACAGTCATTTAGAGTCAAAAGATTAAATGTTAAAATGTCATCATTATAGACCATTTTGGGAACGTTCGACATGTCCGGAGTCATCGTTTTTCATCCGAAAATTGATTTTTTGGACTGTACCAAAAATGATTCAAAATGTCAATTGGATCATGCCTCATGTTGAATAACCACTTTTTAAACCCTCACAGTGACCAAAATTGCCATTTTTACAGAGTTTTGCTTACTCAAAAGCTTCAATTTTGACCCGTTTCAGGCACAGAAATGACTTTAAACACACTTATTTTAGTTGAAAAAGTCATAATTCACATCCAACAGTCATTTAGAGTCAAAAGATTAAATGTTAAAATTTCATCATTATAGACCATTTTGGGAACGTTCGACATGTCCGGAGTCATTGTTTTTCATCCGAAAATTGATTTTTTGGACTGTACCAAAAATGATTGAAAATGTCAATTGGATCGTGCCTCATGTTGAATAACCACTTTTTAAACCCTCACAGTGACCAAAATGGCCATTTTTACAGAGTTTTGCTTACTCAAAAGCTTCAATTTTGACCCGTTTCAGTCACAGAAATGACTTTAACCACACTTGTTTTAGTTGAAAAAGTCATAATTCACATCCAACAGTCATTTAGAGTCAAAAGATTAAATGTTAAAATTTCATCATTATAGACCATTTTGGGAACGTTCGACATGTCCGGAGTCATCGTTTTTCATCCGAAAATCGATTTTTTGGACTGTACCAAAAATGATTCAAAATGTCAATTGGATCATGCCTCATGTTGAATAACCACTTTTTAAACCCTCACAGTGACCAAAATGGCCATTTTTACAGAGTTTTGCTTACTCAAAAGCTTCAATTTTGACCCGTTTCAGGCACAGAAATGACTTTAAACACACTTATTTTAGTTGAAAAAGTCATAATTCACATCCAACAGTCATTTAGAGTCAAAAGATTAAATGTTAAAATTTCATCATTATAGACCATTTTGGGAACGTTCGACATGTCCGGAGTCATCGTTTTTCATCCGAAAATCGATTTTTTGGACTGTACCAAAAATGATTCAAAATGTCAATTGGATCATGCCTCATGTTGAATAACCACTTTTTAAACCCTCACAGTGACCAAAATTGCCATTTTTACAGAGTTTTGATTACTCAAAAGCTTCAATTTTGACCCGTTTCAGTCACAAAAAATTACTTTAAACACACTTATTTTAGTTGAAAAAGTCATAATTCACATCCAACAGTCATTTAGAGTCAAAAGATTAAATGTTAAAATTTCATCATTATAGACCATTTTGGGAACGTTCGACATGTCCGGAGTCATCGTTTTTCATCCGAAAATCGATTTTTTGGACTGTACCAAAAATGATTCAAAATGTCAATTGGATCATGCCTCATGTTGAATAACCACTTTTTAAACCCTCACAGTGACCAAAATTGCCATTTTTACAGAGTTTTGCTTACTCAAAAGCTTCAATTTTGACCCGTTTCAGGCACAGAAATGACTTTAAACACACTTGTTTTAGTTGAAAAAGTCATAATTCACATGCAACAGTCATTTAGAGTCAAAAGATTAAATGTTAAAATTTCATTATTATAGACCATTTTGGGAACGTTCGACATGTCCGGAGTCATCGTTTTTCATCCGAAAATCGATTTTTTTGGACTGTACCAAAAATGATTCAAAATGTCAATTGGATCATGCCTCATGTTGAATAACCACTTTTTAAACCCTCACAGTGACCAAAATTGCCATTTTTACAGAGTTTTGCTTACTCAAAAGCTTCAATTTTGACCCGTTTCAGGCACAGAAATGACTTTAACACACTTATTTTAGTTGAAAAAGTCATAATTCACATCCAACAGTCATTTAGAGTCAAAAGATTAAATGTTAAAATTTCATCATTATAGACCATTTTGGGAACGTTCGACATGTCCGGAGTCATCGTTTTTCATCCGAAAATTGATTTTTTGGACTGTACCAAAAATGATTCAAAATGTCAATTGGATCGTGCCTCATGTTGAATAACCACTTTTTAAACCCTCACAGTGACCAAAATTGCCATTTTTACAGAGTTTTGCTTACTCAAAAGCTTCCATTTTGACCCGTTTCAGGCACAGAAAGGACTTTAAGCACACTTATTTTAGTTGAAAAAGTCATAATTCACATCCAACAGTCATTTCGAGTCAAAAGATTAAATGTTAAAATTTCATCATTATAGACCATTTTGGGAACGTTCGACATGTCCGGAGTCATCGTTTTTCATCCGAAAATTGATTTTTTGGACTGTACCAAAAATGATTCAAAATGTCAATTGGATCGTGCCTCATGTTGAATAACCACTTTTTAAACCCTCACAGTGACCAAAATGGCCATTTTTACAGAGTTTTGCTTACTCAAAAGCTTCAATTTTGACCCGTTTCAGGCACAGAAATGACTTTAAACACACTTATTTTGGTTGAAAAAGTCATACTTCACATCCAACAGTCATTTAGAGTCAAAAGATTAAATGTTAAAATTTCATCATTATAGACCATTTTGGGAACGTTCGACATGTCCGGAGTCATCGTTTTTCATCCGAAAATCGATTTTTTGGACTGTACCAAAAATGATTCAAAATGTCAATTGGATCATGCCTCATGTTGAATAACCACTTTTTAAACCCTCACAGTGACCAAAATGGCCATTTTTACAGAGTTTTGCTTACTCAAAAGCTTCAATTTTGACCCGTTTCAGGCACAGAAATGACTTTAAACACACTTATTTTAGTTGAAAAAGTCATAATTCACATCCAACAGTCATTTAGAGTCAAAAGATTAAATGTTAAAATTCATCATTAAAGACCATTTTGGGAACGTTCGACATGTCCGGAGTCATCGTTTTTCATCCGAAAATCGATTTTTTGGACTGTACCAAAAATGATTCAAAATGTCAATTGGATCATGCCTCATGTTGAATAACCACTTTTTAAACCCTCACAGTGACCAAAATTGCCATTTTTACAGAGTTTTGATTACTCAAAAGCTTCAATTTTGACCCGTTTCAGTCACAAAAATTACTTTAAACACACTTATTTTAGTTGAAAAAGTCATAATTCACATCCAACAGTCATTTAGAGTCAAAAGATTAAATGTTAAAATTTCATCATTATAGACCATTTTGGGAACGTTCGACATGTCAGGAGTCATCGTTTTTCATCCGAAAATTGATTTTTTGGAATGTACCAAAAATGATTCAAAATGTCAATTGGATCGTGCCTCATGTTGAATAACCACTTTTTAAACCCTCACAGTGACCAAAATGGCAATTTTTACAAAGTTTTGCTTACTCAAAAGCTTCAATTTTGACCCGTTTCAGTCACAGAAATGACTTTAAACACACTTATTTTAGTTGAAAAAGTCATAATTCACATCCAACAGTCATTTAGAGTCAAAAGATTAAATGTTAAAATTTCATCATTATAGACCATTTTGGGAACGTTCGACATGTCCGGAGTCATCGTTTTTCATCCGAAAATCGATTTTTTGGACTGTACCAAAAATGATTCAAAATGTCAATTGGATCATGCCTCATGTTGAATAACCACTTTTTAAACCCTCACAGTGACCAAAATTGCCATTTTTACAGAGTTTTGATTACTCAAAAGCTTCAATTTTGACCCGTTTCAGTCACAAAAAATTACTTTAAACACACTTATTTTAGTTGAAAAAGTCATAATTCACATCCAACAGTCATTTAGAGTCAAAAGATTAAATGTTAAAATTTCATCATTATAGACCATTTTGGGAACGTTCGACATGTCCGGAGTCATTGTTTTTCATCCGAAAATTGATTTTTTGGACTGTACCAAAAATGATTCAAAATGTCAATTGGATCGTGCCTCATGTTAAATAACCACTTTTTAAACCCTCACAGTGACCAAAATGGCCATTTTTACAGAGTTTTGCTTACTCAAAAGCTTCAATTTTGACCCGTTTCAGTCACAGAAATGACTTTAAACACACTTATTTCAGTTGAAAAAGTCATAATTCACATCCAACAGTCATTTAGAGTCAAAAGATTAAATGTTAAAATTTCATCATTATAGACCATTTTGGGAACGTTCGACATGTCCGGAGTCATCGTTTTTCATCCGAAAATCGATTTTTTGGACTGTACCAAAAATGATTCAAAATGTCAATTGGATCATGCCTCATGTTGAATAACCACTTTTTAAACCCTCACAGTGACCAAAATTGCCATTTTTACAGAGTTTTGCTTACTCAAAAGCTTCAATTTTGACCCGTTTCAGGCACAGAAATGACTTTAAACACACTTGTTTTAGTTGAAAAAGTCATAATTCACATCCAACAGTCATTTAGAGTCAAAAGATTAAATGTTAAAATTTCATTATTATAGACCATTTTGGGAACGTTCGACATGTCCGGAGTCATCGTTTTTCATCCGAAAATCGATTTTTTTGGACTGTACCAAAAATGATTCAAAATGTCAATTGGATCATGCCTCATGTTGAATAACCACTTTTTAAACCCTCACAGTGACCAAAATGGCCATTTTTACAGAGTTTTGCTTACTCAAAAGCTTCAATTTTGACCCGTTTCAGGCACAGAAATGACTTTAAACACACTTATTTTAGTTGAAAAAGTCATAATTCACATCCAACAGTCATTTAGAGTCAAAAGATTAAATGTTAAAATTCATCATTAAAGACCATTTTGGGAACGTTCGACATGTCCGGAGTCATCGTTTTTCATCCGAAAATCGATTTTTTGGACTGTACCAAAAATGATTAAAAATGTCAATTGGATCATGCCTCATGTTGAATAACCACTTTTTAAACCCTCACAGTGACCAAAATTGCCATTTTTACAGAGTTTTGATTACTCAAAAGCTTCAATTTTGACCCGTTTCAGTCACAAAAATTACTTTAAACACACTTATTTTAGTTGAAAAAGTCATAATTCACATCCAACAGTCATTTAGAGTCAAAAGATTAAATGTTAAAATTTCATCATTATAGACCATTTTGGGAACGTTCGACATGTCCGGAGTCATCATTTTTCATCCGAAAATCGATTTTTTGGACGGTACCAAAAATGATTCAAAATGTCAATTGGATCGTGCCTCATGTTGAATAACCACTTTTGAAACCCTCACAGTGACCAAAATTGCCATTTTTACAGAGTTTTGCTTACTCAAAAGCTTCAATTTTGACCCGTTTCAGGCACAGAAATGACTTTAAACACACTTATTTTAGTTGAAAAAGTCATACTTCACATCCAACAGTCATTTAGAGTCAAAAGATTAAATGTTAAAATTTCATCATTATAGACCATTTTGGGAACGTTCGACATGTCCGGAGTCATCATTTTTCATCCGAAAATCGATTTTTTGGACTGTACCAAAAATGATTCAAAATGTCAATTGGATCGTGCCTCATGTTGAATAACCACTTTTTAAACCCTCACAGTGACCAAAATGGCCATTTTTACAGAGTTTTGCTTACTCAAAAGCTTCAATTTTGACCCGTTTCAGTCACAGAAATGACTTTAAACACACTTATTTTAGTTGAAAAAGTCATAATTCACATCCAACAGTCATTTAGAGTCAAAAGATTAAATGTTAAAATTTCATCATTATAGACCATTTTGGGAACGTTCGACATGTCCGGAGTCATCGTTTTTCATCCGAAAATCGATTTTTTGGACTGTACCAAAAATGATTCAAAATGTCAATTGGATCATGCCTCATGTTGAATAACCACTTTTTAAACCCTCACAGTGACCAAAATTGCCATTTTTACAGAGTTTTGATTACTTAAAAGCTTCAATTTTGACCCGTTTCAGTCACAAAAATTACTTTAAACACACTTATTTTAGTTGAAAAAGTCATAATTCACATCCAACAGTCATTTAGAATCAAAAGATTAAATGTTAAAATGTCATCATTATAGACCATTTTGGGAACGTTCGACATGTCCGGAGTCATCGTTTTTCATCCGAAAATTGATTTTTTGGAATGTACCAAAAATGATTCAAAATGTCAATTGGATCGTGCCTCATGTTGAATAACCACTTTTTAAACCCTCACAGTGACCAAAATTGCCATTTTTACAGAGTTTTGCTTACTCAAAAGCTTCAATTTTGACCCGTTTCAGGCACAGAAATGACTTTAAACACACTTGTTTTAGTTGAAAAAGTCATAATTCACATGCAACAGTCATTTAGAGTCAAAAGATTAAATGTTAAAATTTCATTATTATAGACCATTTTGGGAACGTTCGACATGTCCGGAGTCATCGTTTTTCATCCGAAAATCGATTTTTTTGGACTGTACCAAAAATGATTCAAAATGTCAATTGGATCATGCCTCATGTTGAATAACCACTTTTTAAACCCTCACAGTGACCAAAATGGCCATTTTTACAAAGTTTTGCTTACTCAAAAGCTTCAATTTTGACCCGTTTCAGTCACAGAAATGACTTTAAACACACTTATTTTAGTTGAAAAAGTCATAATTCACATCCAACAGTCATTTAGAGTCAAAAGATTAAATGTTAAAATTTCATCATTATAGACCATTTTGGGAACGTTCGACATGTCCGGAGTCATCGTTTTTCATCCGAAAATCGATTTTTTGGACTGTACCAAAAATGATTCAAAATGTCAATTGGATCATGCCTCATGTTGAATAACCACTTTTTAAACCCTCACAGTGACCAAAATTGCCATTTTTACAGAGTTTTGCTTACTCAAAAGCTTCAATTTTGACCCGTTTCAGGCACAGAAATGACTTTAAACACACTTATTTTAGTTGAAAAAGTCATAATTCACATCCAACAGTCATTTAGAGTCAAAAGATTAAATGTTAAAATTTCATCATTATAGACCATTTTGGGAACGTTCGACATGTCCGGAGTCATCGTTTTTCATCCGAAAATCGATTTTTTGGACTGTACCAAAAATGATTCAAAATGTCAATTGGATCATGCCTCATGTTGAATAACCACTTTTTAAACCCTCACAGTGACCAAAATTGCCATTTTTACAGAGTTTTGATTACTCAAAAGCTTCAATTTTGACCCGTTTCAGTCACAAAAAATTACTTTAAACACACTTATTTTAGTTGAAAAAGTCATAATTCACATCCAACAGTCATTTAGAGTCAAAAGATTAAATGTTAAAATTTCATCATTATAGACCATTTTGGGAACGTTCGACATGTCCGGAGTCATCGTTTTTCATCCGAAAATCGATTTTTTGGACTGTACCAAAAATGATTCAAAATGTCAATTGGATCATGCCTCATGTTGAATAACCACTTTTTAAACCCTCACAGTGACCAAAATTGCCATTTTTACAGAGTTTTGCTTACTCAAAAGCTTCAATTTTGACCCGTTTCAGGCACAGAAATGACTTTAAACACACTTGTTTTAGTTGAAAAAGTCATAATTCACATGCAACAGTCATTTAGAGTCAAAAGATTAAATGTTAAAATGTCATTATTATAGACCATTTTGGGAACGTTCGACATGTCCGGAGTCATCGTTTTTCATCCGAAAATCGATTTTTTTGGACTGTACCAAAAATGATTCAAAATGTCAATTGGATCATGCCTCATGTTGAATAACCACTTTTTAAACCCTCACAGTGACCAAAATTGCCATTTTTACAGAGTTTTGCTTACTCAAAAGCTTCAATTTTGACCCGTTTCAGGCACAGAAATGACTTTAACACACTTATTTTAGTTGAAAAAGTCATAATTCACATCCAACAGTCATTTAGAGTCAAAAGATTAAATGTTAAAATTTCATCATTATAGACCATTTTGGGAACGTTCGACATGTCCGGAGTCATCGTTTTTCATCCGAAAATTGATTTTTTGGACTGTACCAAAAATGATTCAAAATGTCAATTGGATCGTGCCTCATGTTGAATAACCACTTTTTAAACCCTCACAGTGACCAAAATTGCCATTTTTACAGAGTTTTGCTTACTCAAAAGCTTCCATTTTGACCCGTTTCAGGCACAGAAAGGACTTTAAGCACACTTATTTTAGTTGAAAAAGTCATAATTCACATCCAACAGTCATTTCGAGTCAAAAGATTAAATGTTAAAATTTCATCATTATAGACCATTTTGGGAACGTTCGACATGTCCGGAGTCATCGTTTTTCATCCGAAAATTGATTTTTTGGACTGTACCAAAAATGATTCAAAATGTCAATTGGATCGTGCCTCATGTTGAATAACCACTTTTTAAACCCTCACAGTGACCAAAATGGCCATTTTTACAGAGTTTTGCTTACTCAAAAGCTTCAATTTTGACCCGTTTCAGGCACAGAAATGACTTTAAACACACTTATTTTGGTTGAAAAAGTCATACTTCACATCCAACAGTCATTTAGAGTCAAAAGATTAAATGTTAAAATTTCATCATTATAGACCATTTTGGGAACGTTCGACATGTCCGGAGTCATCGTTTTTCATCCGAAAATCGATTTTTTGGACTGTACCAAAAATGATTCAAAATGTCAATTGGATCATGCCTCATGTTGAATAACCACTTTTTAAACCCTCACAGTGACCAAAATTGCCATTTTTACAGAGTTTTGCTTACTCAAAAGCTTCAATTTTGACCCGTTTCAGTCACAGAAATGACTTTAAACACACTTATTTTAGTTGAAAAAGTCATAATTCACATCCAACAGTCATTTAGAGTCAAAAGATTAAATGTTAAAATTTCATCATTATAGACCATTTTGGGAACGTTCGACATGTCCGGAGTCATCGTTTTTCATCCGAAAATCGATTTTTTGGACTGTACCAAAAATGATTCAAAATGTCAATTGGATCATGCCTCATGTTGAATAACCACTTTTTAAACCCTCACAGTGACCAAAATGGACATTTTTACAGAGTTTTGCTTACTCAAAAGCTTCAATTTTGACCCGTTTCAGGCACAGAAATGACTTTAAACACACTTATTTTAGTTGAAAAAGTCATAATTCACATCCAACAGTCATTTAGAGTCAAAAGATTAAATGTTAAAATTCATCATTAAAGACCATTTTGGGAACGTTCGACATGTCCGGAGTCATCGTTTTTCATCCGAAAATCGATTTTTTGGACTGTACCAAAAATGATTCAAAATGTCGTCAATTGGATCATGCCTCATGTTGAATAACCACTTTTTAAACCCTCACAGTGACCAAAATTGCCATTTTTACAGAGTTTTGATTACTCAAAAGCTTCAATTTTGACCCGTTTCAGTCACAAAAATTACTTTAAACACACTTATTTTAGTTGAAAAAGTCATAATTCACATCCAACAGTCATTTAGAGTCAAAAGATTAAATGTTAAAATTTCATCATTATAGACCATTTTGGGAACGTTCGACATGTCCGGAGTCACAGTTTTTCATCCGAAAATTGATTTTTTGGACTGTACCAAAAATGATTCAAAATGCCGATTGGATCATGCCTCATGTTGAATAACCACTTTTTAAACCCTCACAGTGACCAAAATTGCCATTTTTACAGAGTTTTGTTTACTCAAAAGCTTCAATTTTGACCCGTTTCAGGCACAGAAATGACTTTAAACACACTTATTTTAGTTGAAAAAGTCATAATTCACATCCAACAGTCATTTAGAGTCAAAAGATTAAATGTTAAAATTTCATCATTATAGACCATTTTGGGAACGTTCGACATGTCCGGAGTCATTGTTTTTCATCCGAAAATTGATTTTTTGGACTGTACAAAAAATGATTAAAAATGTCAATTGGATCGTGCCTCATGTTGAATAACCACTTTTTAAACCCTCACAGTGACCAAAATGGCCATTTTTACAGAGTTTTGCTTACTCAAAAGCTTCAATTTTGACCCGTTTCAGTCACAGAAATGACTTTAAACACACTTATTTTAGTTGAAAAAGTCATAATTCACATCCAACAGTCATTTAGAGTCAAAAGATTAAATGTTAAAATTTCATCATTATAGACCATTTTGGGAACGTTCGACATGTCCGGAGTCATCGTTTTTCATCCGAAAATCGATTTTTTGGACTGTACCAAAAATGATTCAAAATGTCAATTGGATCATGCCTCATGTTGAAAAACCACTTTTTAAACCCTCACAGTGACCAAAATTGCCATTTTTACAGAGTTTAGCTTACTCAAAAGCTTCAATTTTGACCCGTTTCAGGCACAGAAATGACTTTAACCACACTTGTTTTAGTTGAAAAAGTCATAATTCACATCCAACAGTCATTTAGAGTCAAAAGATTAAATGTTAAAATTTCATCATTATAGACCATTTTGGGAACGTTCGACATGTCCGGAGTCATCGTTTTTCATCCGAAAATTGATTTTTTGGACTGTACCAAAAATGATTCAAAATGTCAATTGGATCGTGCCTCATGTTGAATAACCACTTTTTAAACCCTCACAGTGACCAAAATGGCCATTTTTACAGAGTTTTGCTTACTCAAAAGCTTCAATTTTGACCCGTTTCAGGCACAGAAATGACTTTAAACACACTTATTTTAGTTGAAAAAGTCATACTTCACATCCAACAGTCATTTAGAGTCAAAAGATTAAATGTTAAAATTTCATCATTATAGACCATTTTGGGAACGTTCGACATGTCCGGAGTCATCGTTTTTCATCCGAAAATCGATTTTTTGGACTGTACCAAAAATGATTCAAAATGTCAATTGGATCGTGCCTCATGTTGAATAACCACTTTTTAAACCCTCACAGTGACCAAAATGGCCATTTTGACAAAGTTTTGCTTACTCAAAAGCTTCAATTTTGACCCGTTTCAGGCACAGAAATGACTTTAAACACACTTATTTTAGTTGAAAAAGTCATAATTCACATCCAAGTCATTTAGAGTCAAAAGATTAAATGTTAAAATTTCATCATTATAGACCATTTTGGGAACGTTCGACATGTCCGGAGTCATCGTTTTTCATCTGAAAATCGATTTTTTGGACTGTACCAAAAATGATTCAGAATGTCAATTGGATCGTGCCTCATGTTGAATAACCACTTTTTAAACCCTCACAGTGACCAAAATGGCCATTTTTACAAAGTTTTGCTTACTCAAAAGCTTCAATTTTGACCCGTTTCAGTCACAGAAATGACTTTAAACACACTTATTTTAGTTGAAAAAGTCATAATTCACATCCAACAGTCATTTAGAGTCAAAAGATTAAATGTTAAAATTTCATCATTATAGACCATTTTGGGAACGTTCGACATGTCCGGAGTCATCGTTTTTCATCCGAAAATCGATTTTTTGGACTGTACCAAAAATGATTCAAAATGTCAATTGGATCGTGCCTCATGTTGAATAACCACTTTTTAAACCCTCACAGTGACCAAAATGGCCATTTTTACAAAGTTTTGCTTACTCAAAAGCTTCAATTTTGACCCGTTTCAGTCACAGAAATGACTTTAAACACACTTATTTTAGTTGAAAAAGTCATAATTCACATCCAACAGTCATTTAGAGTCAAAAGATTAAATGTTAAAATTTCATCATTATAGACCATTTTGGGAACGTTCGACATGTCCGGAGTCATGGTTTTTCATCCGAAAATCGATTTTTTGGACTGTACCAAAAATGATTCAAAATGTCAATTGGATCATGCCTCATGTTGAATAACCACTTTTTAAACCCTAACAGTGACCAAAATGGCCATTTTTACAGAGTTTTGCTTACTCAAAAGCTTCAATTTTGACCCGTTTCAGGCACAGAAATGACTTTAAGCACACTTATTTTAGTTGAAAAAGTCATAATTCACATCCAACAGTCATTTAGAGTCAAAAGATTAAATGTTAAAATTTCATCATTATAGACCATTTTGGGAACGTTCGACATGTCCGGAGTCATCGTTTTTCATCCGAAAATCGATTTTTTGGACTGTACCAAAAATGATTCAAAATGTCAATTGGATCATGCCTCATGTTGAATAACCACTTTTTAAACCCTCACAGTGACCAAAATTGCCATTTTTACAGAGTTTTGATTACTGAAAAGCTTCAATTTTGACCCGTTTCAGTCACAAAAATTACTTTAAACACACTTATTTTAGTTGAAAAAGTCATAATTCACATCCAACAGTCATTTAGAGTCAAAAGATTAAATGTTAAAATTTCATCATTATAGACCATTTTGGGAACGTTCGACATGTCCGGAGTCATCATTTTTCATCCGAAAATCGATTTTTTGGACGGTACCAAAAATGATTCAAAATGTCAATTGGATCGTGCCTCATGTTGAATAACCACTTTTTAAACCCTCACAGTGACCAAAATGGCCATTTTTACAAAGTTTTGCTTACTCAAAAGCTTCAATTTTGACCCGTTTCAGTCACAGAAATGACTTTAAACACACTTATTTTAGTTGAAAAAGTCATAATTCACATCCAACAGTCATTTAGAGTCAAAAGATTAAATGTTAAAATTTCATCATTATAGACCATTTTGGGAACGTTCGACATGTCCGGAGTCACAGTTTTTCATCCGAAAATTGATTTTTTGGACTGTACCAAAAATGATTCAAAATGCCAATTGGATCATGCCTCATGTTGAATAACCACTTTTTAAACCCTCACAGTGACCAAAATTGCCATTTTTACAGAGTTTTGTTTACTCAAAAGCTTCAATTTTGACCCGTTTCAGGCACAGAAATGACTTTAAACACACTTATTTTAGTTGAAAAAGTCATAATTCACATCCAACAGTCATTTAGAGTCAAAAGATTAAATGTTAAAATTTCATCATTATAGACCATTTTGGGAACGTTCGACATGTCCGGAGTCATTGTTTTTCATCCGAAAATTGATTTTTTGGACTGTACAAAAAATGATTCAAAATGTCAATTGGATCGTGCCTCATTTTGAATAACCACTTTTTAAACCCTCACAGTGACCAAAATGGCCATTTTTACAGAGTTTTGCTTACTCAAAAGCTTCAATTTTGACCCGTTTCAGTCACAGAAATGACTTTAAACACACTTATTTTAGTTGAAAAAGTCATAATTCACATCCAACAGTCATTTAGAGTCAAAAGATTAAATGTTAAAATTTCATCATTATAGACCATTTTGGGAACGTTCGACATGTCCGGAGTCATCGTTTTTCATCCGAAAATCGATTTTTTGGACTGTACCAAAAATGATTCAAAATGTCAATTGGATCATGCCTCATGTTGAAAAACCACTTTTTAAACCCTCACAGTGACCAAAATTGCCATTTTTACAGAGTTTAGCTTACTCAAAAGCTTCAATTTTGACCCGTTTCAGGCACAGAAATGACTTTAACCACACTTGTTTTAGTTGAAAAAGTCATAATTCACATCCAACAGTCATTTAGAGTCAAAAGATTAAATGTTAAAATTTCATCATTATAGACCATTTTGGGAACGTTCGACATGTCCGGAGTCATCGTTTTTCATCCGAAAATTGATTTTTTGGACTGTACCAAAAATGATTCAAAATGTCAATTGGATCGTGCCTCATGTTGAATAACCACTTTTTAAACCCTCACAGTGACCAAAATGGCCATTTTTACAGAGTTTTGCTTACTCAAAAGCTTCAATTTTGACCCGTTTCAGGCACAGAAATGACTTTAAACACACTTATTTTAGTTGAAAAAGTCATACTTCACATCCAACAGTCATTTAGAGTCAAAAGATTAAATGTTAAAATTTCATCATTATAGACCATTTTGGGAACGTTCGACATGTCCGGAGTCATCGTTTTTCATCCGAAAATCGATTTTTTGGACTGTACCAAAAATGATTCAAAATGTCAATTGGATCATGCCTCATGTTGAATAACCACTTTTTAAACCCTCACAGTGACCAAAATTGCCATTTTTACAGAGTTTTGCTTACTCAAAAGCTTCCATTTTGACCCGTTTCAGGCACAGAAATGACTTTAAACACACTTATTTTAGTTGAAAAAGTCATAATTCACATCCAACAGTCATTTAGAGTCAAAAGATTAAATGTTAAAATTTCATCATTATAGACCATTTTGGGAACGTTCGACATGTCCGGAGTCATCGTTTTTCATCTGAAAATCGATTTTTTGGACTGTACCAAAAATGATTCAGAATGTCAATTGGATCGTGCCTCATGTTGAATAACCACTTTTGAAACCCTCACAGTGACCAAAATTGCCATTTTTACAGAGTTTTGCTTACTCAAAAGCTTCAATTTTGACCCGTTTCAGGCACAGAAATGACTTTAAACACACTTATTTTAGTTGAAAAAGTCATACTTCACATCCAACAGTCATTTAGAGTCAAAAGATTAAATGTTAAAATTTCATCATTATAGACCATTTTGGGAACGTTCGACATGTCCGGAGTCATCATTTTTCATCCGAAAATCGATTTTTTGGACTGTACCAAAAATGATTCAAAATGTCCATTGGATCGTGCCTCATGTTGAATAACCACTTTTTAAACCCTCACAGTGACCAAAATGGCCATTTTGACAAAGTTTTGCTTACTCAAAAGCTTCAATTTTGACCAGTTTCAGTCACAGAAATGACTTTAAACACACTTATTTTAGTTGAAAAAGTCATAATTCACATCCAAGTCATTTAGAGTCAAAAGATTAAATGTTAAAATTTCATCATTATAGACCATTTTGGGAACGTTCGACATGTCCGGAGTCATCGTTTTTCATCTGAAAATCGATTTTTTGGACTGTACCAAAAATGATTCAGAATGTCAATTGGACCGTGCCTCATGTTGAATAACCACTTTTTAAACCCTCACAGTGACCAAAATGGCCATTTTTACAAAGTTTTGCTTACTCAAAAGCTTCAATTTTGACCCGTTTCAGTCACAGAAATGACTTTAAACACACTTATTTTAGTTGAAAAAGTCATAATTCACATCCAACAGTCATTTAGAGTCAAAAGATTAAATGTTAAAATTTCATCATTATAGACCATTTTGGGAACGTTCGACATGTCCGGAGTCATCGTTTTTCATCCGAAAATCGATTTTTTGGACTGTACCAAAAATGATTCAAAATGTCAATTGGATCGTGCCTCATGTTGAATAACCACTTTTTAAACCCTCACAGTGACCAAAATGGCCATTTTTACAAAGTTTTGCTTACTCAAAAGCTTCAATTTTGACCCGTTTCAGTCACAGAAATGACTTTAAACACACTTATTTTAGTTGAAAAAGTCATAATTCACATCCAACAGTCATTTAGAGTCAAAAGATTAAATGTTAAAATTTCATCATTATAGACCATTTTGGGAACGTTCGACATGTCCGGAGTCATGGTTTTTCATCCGAAAATCGATTTTTTGGACTGTACCAAAAATGATTCAAAATGTCAATTGGATCATGCCTCATGTTGAATAACCACTTTTTAAACCCTCACAGTGACCAAAATGGCCATTTTTACAGAGTTTTGCTTACTCAAAAGCTTCAATTTTGACCCGTTTCAGGCACAGAAATGACTTTAAGCACACTTATTTTAGTTGAAAAAGTCATAATTCACATCCAACAGTCATTTAGAGTCAAAAGATTAAATGTTAAAATTTCATCATTATAGACCATTTTGGGAACGTTCGACATGTCCGGAGTCATCGTTTTTCATCCGAAAATCGATTTTTTGGACTGTACCAAAAATGATTCAAAATGTCAATTGGATCGTGCCTCATGTTGAATAACCACTTTTTAAACCCTCACAGTGACCAAAATGGCCATTTTTACAAAGTTTTGCTTACTCAAAAGCTTCAATTTTGACCCGTTTCAGTCACAGAAATGACTTTAAACACACTTATTTTAGTTGAAAAAGTCATAATTCACATCCAACAGTCATTTAGAGTCAAAAGATTAAATGTTAAAATTTCATCATTATAGACCATTTTGGGAACGTTCGACATGTCCGGAGTCATGGTTTTTCATCCGAAAATCGATTTTTTGGACTGTACCAAAAATGATTCAAAATGTCAATTGGATCATGCCTCATGTTGAATAACCACTTTTTAAACCCTAACAGTGACCAAAATGGCCATTTTTACAGAGTTTTGCTTACTCAAAAGCTTCAATTTTGACCCGTTTCAGGCACAGAAATGACTTTAAGCACACTTATTTTAGTTGAAAAAGTCATAATTCACATCCAACAGTCATTTAGAGTCAAAAGATTAAATGTTAAAATTTCATCATTATAGACCATTTTGGGAACGTTCGACATGTCCGGAGTCATCGTTTTTCATCCGAAAATCGATTTTTTGGACTGTACCAAAAATGATTCAAAATGTCAATTGGATCATGCCTCATGTTGAATAACCACTTTTTAAACCCTCACAGTGACCAAAATTGCCATTTTTACAGAGTTTTGATTACTGAAAAGCTTCAATTTTGACCCGTTTCAGTCACAAAAATTACTTTAAACACACTTATTTTAGTTGAAAAAGTCATAATTCACATCCAACAGTCATTTAGAGTCAAAAGATTAAATGTTAAAATTTCATCATTATAGACCATTTTGGGAACGTTCGACATGTCCGGAGTCATCATTTTTCATCCGAAAATCGATTTTTTGGACGGTACCAAAAATGATTCAAAATGTCAATTGGATCGTGCCTCATGTTGAATAACCACTTTTTAAACCCTCACAGTGACCAAAATGGCCATTTTTACAAAGTTTTGCTTACTCAAAAGCTTCAATTTTGACCCGTTTCAGTCACAGAAATGACTTTAAACACACTTATTTTAGTTGAAAAAGTCATAATTCACATCCAACAGTCATTTAGAGTCAAAAGATTAAATGTTAAAATTTCATCATTATAGACCATTTTGGGAACGTTCGACATGTCCGGAGTCACAGTTTTTCATCCGAAAATTGATTTTTTGGACTGTACCAAAAATGATTCAAAATGCCAATTGGATCATGCCTCATGTTGAATAACCACTTTTTAAACCCTCACAGTGACCAAAATTGCCATTTTTACAGAGTTTTGTTTACTCAAAAGCTTCAATTTTGACCCGTTTCAGGCACAGAAATGACTTTAAACACACTTATTTTAGTTGAAAAAGTCATAATTCACATCCAACAGTCATTTAGAGTCAAAAGATTAAATGTTAAAATTTCATCATTATAGACCATTTTGGGAACGTTCGACATGTCCGGAGTCATTGTTTTTCATCCGAAAATTGATTTTTTGGACTGTACAAAAAATGATTCAAAATGTCAATTGGATCGTGCCTCATTTTGAATAACCACTTTTTAAACCCTCACAGTGACCAAAATGGCCATTTTTACAGAGTTTTGCTTACTCAAAAGCTTCAATTTTGACCCGTTTCAGTCACAGAAATGACTTTAAACACACTTATTTTAGTTGAAAAAGTCATAATTCACATCCAACAGTCATTTAGAGTCAAAAGATTAAATGTTAAAATTTCATCATTATAGACCATTTTGGGAACGTTCGACATGTCCGGAGTCATCGTTTTTCATCCGAAAATCGATTTTTTGGACTGTACCAAAAATGATTCAAAATGTCAATTGGATCATGCCTCATGTTGAAAAACCACTTTTTAAACCCTCACAGTGACCAAAATTGCCATTTTTACAGAGTTTAGCTTACTCAAAAGCTTCAATTTTGACCCGTTTCAGGCACAGAAATGACTTTAACCACACTTGTTTTAGTTGAAAAAGTCATAATTCACATCCAACAGTCATTTAGAGTCAAAAGATTAAATGTTAAAATTTCATCATTATAGACCATTTTGGGAACGTTCGACATGTCCGGAGTCATCGTTTTTCATCCGAAAATTGATTTTTTGGACTGTACCAAAAATGATTCAAAATGTCAATTGGATCGTGCCTCATGTTGAATAACCACTTTTTAAACCCTCACAGTGACCAAAATGGCCATTTTTACAGAGTTTTGCTTACTCAAAAGCTTCAATTTTGACCCGTTTCAGGCACAGAAATGACTTTAAACACACTTATTTTAGTTGAAAAAGTCATACTTCACATCCAACAGTCATTTAGAGTCAAAAGATTAAATGTTAAAATTTCATCATTATAGACCATTTTGGGAACGTTCGACATGTCCGGAGTCATCGTTTTTCATCCGAAAATCGATTTTTTGGACTGTACCAAAAATGATTCAAAATGTCAATTGGATCATGCCTCATGTTGAATAACCACTTTTTAAACCCTCACAGTGACCAAAATTGCCATTTTTACAGAGTTTTGCTTACTCAAAAGCTTCCATTTTGACCCGTTTCAGGCACAGAAATGACTTTAAACACACTTATTTTAGTTGAAAAAGTCATAATTCACATCCAACAGTCATTTAGAGTCAAAAGATTAAATGTTAAAATTTCATCATTATAGACCATTTTGGGAACGTTCGACATGTCCGGAGTCATCGTTTTTCATCTGAAAATCGATTTTTTGGACTGTACCAAAAATGATTCAGAATGTCAATTGGATCGTGCCTCATGTTGAATAACCACTTTTGAAACCCTCACAGTGACCAAAATTGCCATTTTTACAGAGTTTTGCTTACTCAAAAGCTTCAATTTTGACCCGTTTCAGGCACAGAAATGACTTTAAACACACTTATTTTAGTTGAAAAAGTCATACTTCACATCCAACAGTCATTTAGAGTCAAAAGATTAAATGTTAAAATTTCATCATTATAGACCATTTTGGGAACGTTCGACATGTCCGGAGTCATCATTTTTCATCCGAAAATCGATTTTTTGGACTGTACCAAAAATGATTCAAAATGTCCATTGGATCGTGCCTCATGTTGAATAACCACTTTTTAAACCCTCACAGTGACCAAAATGGCCATTTTGACAAAGTTTTGCTTACTCAAAAGCTTCAATTTTGACCAGTTTCAGTCACAGAAATGACTTTAAACACACTTATTTTAGTTGAAAAAGTCATAATTCACATCCAAGTCATTTAGAGTCAAAAGATTAAATGTTAAAATTTCATCATTATAGACCATTTTGGGAACGTTCGACATGTCCGGAGTCATCGTTTTTCATCTGAAAATCGATTTTTTGGACTGTACCAAAAATGATTCAGAATGTCAATTGGACCGTGCCTCATGTTGAATAACCACTTTTTAAACCCTCACAGTGACCAAAATGGCCATTTTTACAAAGTTTTGCTTACTCAAAAGCTTCAATTTTGACCCGTTTCAGTCACAGAAATGACTTTAAACACACTTATTTTAGTTGAAAAAGTCATAATTCACATCCAACAGTCATTTAGAGTCAAAAGATTAAATGTTAAAATTTCATCATTATAGACCATTTTGGGAACGTTCGACATGTCCGGAGTCATCGTTTTTCATCCGAAAATCGATTTTTTGGACTGTACCAAAAATGATTCAAAATGTCAATTGGATCGTGCCTCATGTTGAATAACCACTTTTTAAACCCTCACAGTGACCAAAATGGCCATTTTTACAGAGTTTTGCTTACTCAAAAGCTTCAATTTTGACCCGTTTCAGGCACAGAAATGACTTTAAGCACACTTATTTTGGTTGAAAAAGTCATAATTCACATCCAACAGTCATTTAGAGTCAAAAGATTAAATGTTAAAATTTCATCATTATAGACCATTTTGGGAACGTTCGACATGTCCGGAGTCATCGTTTTTCATCCGAAAATCGATTTTTTGGACTGTACCAAAAATGATTCAAAATGTCAATTGGATCATGCCTCATGTTGAATAACCACTTTTTAAACCCTCACAGTGACCAAAATTGCCATTTTTACAGAGTTTTGATTACTGAAAAGCTTCAATTTTGATCCGTTTCAGTCACAAAAATTACTTTAAACACACTTATTTTAGTTGAAAAAGTCATAATTCACATCCAACAGTCATTTAGAGTCAAAAGATTAAATGTTAAAATTTCATCATTATAGACCATTTTGGGAACGTTCGACATGTCCGGAGTCATCATTTTTCATCCGAAAATCGATTTTTTGGACGGTACCAAAAATGATTCAAAATGTCAATTGGATCGTGCCTCATGTTGAATAACCACTTTTTAAACCCTCACAGTGACCAAAATGGCCATTTTTACAAAGTTTTGCTTACTCAAAAGCTTCAATTTTGACCCGTTTCAGTCACAGAAATGACTTTAAACACACTTATTTTAGTTGAAAAAGTCATAATTCACATCCAACAGTCATTTAGAGTCAAAAGATTAAATGTTAAAATTTCATCATTATAGACCATTTTGGGAACGTTCGACATGTCCGGAGTCATCGTTTTTCATCCGAAAATCGATTTTTTGGACTGTACCAAAAATGATTCAAAATGTCAATTGGATCATGCCTCATGTTGAATAACCACTTTTTAAACCCTCACAGTGACCAAAATTGCCATTTTTACAGAGTTTTGCTTACTCAAAAGCTTCAATTTTGACCCGTTTCAGGCACAGAAATGACTTTAAACACACTTATTTTAGTTGAAAAAGTCATAATTCACATCCAACAGTCATTTAGAGTCAAAAGATTAAATGTTAAAATTTCATCATTATAGACCATTTTGGGAACGTTCGACATGTCCGGAGTCATCGTTTTTCATCCGAAAATCGATTTTTTGGACTGTACCAAAAATGATTCAAAATGTCAATTGGATCATGCCTCATGTTGAATAACCACTTTTTAAACCCTCACAGTGACCAAAATTGCCATTTTTACAGAGTTTTGATTACTCAAAAGCTTCAATTTTGACCCGTTTCAGTCACAAAAATTACTTTAAACACACTTATTTTAGTTGAAAAAGTCATAATTCACATCCAACAGTCATTTAGAGTCAAAAGATTAAATGTTAAAATTTCATCATTATAGACCATTTTGGGAACGTTCGACATGTCCGGAGTCACAGTTTTTCATCCGAAAATTGATTTTTTGGACTGTACCAAAAATGATTCAAAATGCCAATTGGATCATGCCTCATGTTGAATAACCACTTTTTAAACCCTCACAGTGACCAAAATTGCCATTTTTACAGAGTTTTGTTTACTCAAAAGCTTCAATTTTGACCCGTTTCAGGCACAGAAATGACTTTAAACACACTTATTTTAGTTGAAAAAGTCATAATTCACATCCAACAGTCATTTAGAGTCAAAAGATTAAATGTTAAAATTTCATCATTATAGACCATTTTGGGAACGTTCGACATGTCCGGAGTCATTGTTTTTCATCCGAAAATTGATTTTTTGGACTGTACAAAAAATGATTCAAAATGTCAATTGGATCGTGCCTCATGTTGAATAACCACTTTTTAAACCCTCACAGTGACCAAAATGGCCATTTTTACAGAGTTTTGCTTACTCAAAAGCTTCAATTTTGACCCGTTTCAGTCACAGAAATGACTTTAAACACACTTATTTTAGTTGAAAAAGTCATAATTCACATCCAACAGTCATTTAGAGTCAAAAGATTAAATGTTAAAATTTCATCATTATAGACCATTTTGGGAACGTTCGACATGTCCGGAGTCATCGTTTTTCATCCGAAAATCGATTTTTTGGACTGTACCAAAAATGATTCAAAATGTCAATTGGATCGTGCCTCATGTTGAATAACCACTTTTTAAACCCTCACAGTGACCAAAATGGCCATTTTTACAAAGTTTTGCTTACTCAAAAGCTTCAATTTTGACCCGTTTCAGTCACAGAAATGACTTTAAACACACTTATTTTAGCTGAAAAAGTCATAATTCACATCCAACAGTCATTTAGAGTCAAAAGATTAAATGTTAAAATTTCATCATTATAGACCATTTTGGGAACGTTCGACATGTCCGGAGTCATGGTTTTTCATCCGAAAATCGATTTTTTGGACTGTACCAAAAATGATTCAAAATGTCAATTGGATCATGCCTCATGTTGAACAACCACTTTTTAAACCCTCACAGTGACCAAAATGGCCATTTTTACAGAGTTTTGCTTACTCAAAAGCTTCAATTTTGACCCGTTTCAGGCACAGAAATGACTTTAAGCACACTTATTTTGGTTGAAAAAGTCATAATTCACATCCAACAGTCATTTAGAGTCAAAAGATTAAATGTTAAAATTTCATCATTATAGACCATTTTGGGAACGTTCGACATGTCCGGAGTCATCGTTTTTCATCCGAAAATCGATTTTTTGGACTGTACCAAAAATGATTCAAAATGTCAATTGGATCATGCCTCATGTTGAATAACCACTTTTTAAACCCTCACAGTGACCAAAATTGCCATTTTTACAGAGTTTTGATTACTGAAAAGCTTCAATTTTGACCCGTTTCAGTCACAAAAATTACTTTAAACACACTTATTTTAGTTGAAAAAGTCATAATTCACATCCAACAGTCATTTAGAGTCAAAAGATTAAATGTTAAAATTTCATCATTATAGACCATTTTGGGAACGTTCGACATGTCCGGAGTCATCGTTTTTCATCCGAAAATCGATTTTTTGGACTGTACCAAAAATGATTCAAAATGTCAATTGGATCGTGCCTCATGTTGAATAACCACTTTTTAAACCCTCACAGTGACCAAAATGGCCATTTTTACAAAGTTTTGCTTACTCAAAAGCTTCAATTTTGACCCGTTTCAGTCACAGAAATGACTTTAAACACACTTATTTTAGTTGAAAAAGTCATAATTCACATCCAACAGTCATTTAGAGTCAAAAGATTAAATGTTAAAATTTCATCATTATAGACCATTTTGGGAACGTTCGACATGTCCGGAGTCATGGTTTTTCATCCGAAAATCGATTTTTTGGACTGTACCAAAAATGATTCAAAATGTCAATTGGATCATGCCTCATGTTGAATAACCACTTTTTAAACCCTCACAGTGACCAAAATGGCCATTTTTACAGAGTTTTGCTTACTCAAAAGCTTCAATTTTGACCCGTTTCAGGCACAGAAATGACTTTAAGCACACTTATTTTGGTTGAAAAAGTCATAATTCACATCCAACAGTCATTTAGAGTCAAAAGATTAAATGTTAAAATTTCATCATTATAGACCATTTTGGGAACGTTCGACATGTCCGGAGTCATCGTTTTTCATCCGAAAATCGATTTTTTGGACTGTACCAAAAATGATTCAAAATGTCAATTGGATCATGCCTCATGTTGAATAACCACTTTTTAAACCCTCACAGTGACCAAAATTGCCATTTTTACAGAGTTTTGATTACTGAAAAGCTTCAATTTTGATCCGTTTCAGTCACAAAAATTACTTTAAACACACTTATTTTAGTTGAAAAAGTCATAATTCACATCCAACAGTCATTTAGAGTCAAAAGATTAAATGTTAAAATTTCATCATTATAGACCATTTTGGGAACGTTCGACATGTCCGGAGTCACAGTTTTTCATCCGAAAATTGATTTTTTGGACTGTACCAAAAATGATTCAAAATGCCAATTGGATCATGCCTCATGTTGAATAACCACTTTTTAAACCCTCACAGTGACCAAAATTGCCATTTTTACAGAGTTTTGTTTACTCAAAAGCTTCAATTTTGACCCGTTTCAGGCACAGAAATGACTTTAAACACACTTATTTTAGTTGAAAAAGTCATAATTCACATCCAACAGTCATTTAGAGTCAAAAGATTAAATGTTAAAATTTCATCATTATAGACCATTTTGGGAACGTTCGACATGTCCGGAGTCATTGTTTTTCATCCGAAAATTGATTTTTTGGACTGTACAAAAAATGATTCAAAATGTCAATTGGATCGTGCCTCATGTTGAATAACCACTTTTTAAACCCTCACAGTGACCAAAATGGCCATTTTTACAGAGTTTTGCTTACTCAAAAGCTTCAATTTTGACCCGTTTCAGTCACAGAAATGACTTTAAACACACTTATTTTAGTTGAAAAAGTCATAATTCACATCCAACAGTCATTTAGAGTCAAAAGATTAAATGTTAAAATTTCATCATTATAGACCATTTTGGGAACGTTCGACATGTCCGGAGTCATCGTTTTTCATCTGAAAATCGATTTTTTGGACTGTACCAAAAATGATTCAAAATGTCAATTGGATCGTGCCTCATGTTGAATAACCACTTTTTAAACCCTCACAGTGACCAAAATGGCCATTTTTACAAAGTTTTGCTTACTCAAAAGCTTCAATTTTGACCCGTTTCAGTCACAGAAATGACTTTAAACACACTTATTTTAGCTGAAAAAGTAATAATTCACATCCAACAGTCATTTAGAGTCAAAAGATTAAATGTTAAAATTTCATCATTATAGACCATTTTGGGAACGTTCGACATGTCCGGAGTCATCGTTTTTCATCCGAAAATCGATTTTTTGGACTGTACCAAAAATGATTCAAAATGTCAATTGGATCATGCCTCATGTTGAATAACCACTTTTTAAACCCTCACAGTGACCAAAATTGCCATTTTTACAGAGTTTTGATTACTGAAAAGCTTCAATTTTGACCCGTTTCAGTCACAAAAATTACTTTAAACACACTTATTTTAGTTGAAAAAGTCATAATTCACATCCAACAGTCATTTAGAGTCAAAAGATTAAATGTTAAAATTTCATCATTATAGACCATTTTGGGAACGTTCGACATGTCCGGAGTCATCGTTTTTCATCCGAAAATCGATTTTTTGGACTGTACCAAAAATGATTCAAAATGTCAATTGGATCGTGCCTCATGTTGAATAACCACTTTTTAAACCCTCACAGTGACCAAAATGGCCATTTTTACAAAGTTTTGCTTACTCAAAAGCTTCAATTTTGACCCGTTTCAGTCACAGAAATGACTTTAAACACACTTATTTTAGTTGAAAAAGTCATAATTCACATCCAACAGTCATTTAGAGTCAAAAGATTAAATGTTAAAATTTCATCATTATAGACCATTTTGGGAACGTTCGACATGTCCGGAGTCATGGTTTTTCATCCGAAAATCGATTTTTTGGACTGTACCAAAAATGATTCAAAATGTCAATTGGATCATGCCTCATGTTGAATAACCACTTTTTAAACCCTCACAGTGACCAAAATGACCATTTTTACAGAGTTTTGCTTACTCAAAAGCTTCAATTTTGACCCGTTTCAGGCACAGAAATGACTTTAAGCACACTTATTTTGGTTGAAAAAGTCATAATTCACATCCAACAGTCATTTAGAGTCAAAAGATTAAATGTTAAAATTTCATCATTATAGACCATTTTGGGAACGTTCGACATGTCCGGAGTCATCGTTTTTCATCCGAAAATCGATTTTTTGGACTGTACCAAAAATGATTCAAAATGTCAATTGGATCATGCCTCATGTTGAATAACCACTTTTTAAACCCTCACAGTGACCAAAATTGCCATTTTTACAGAGTTTTGATTACTGAAAAGCTTCAATTTTGATCCGTTTCAGTCACAAAAATTACTTTAAACACACTTATTTTAGTTGAAAAAGTCATAATTCACATCCAACAGTCATTTAGAGTCAAAAGATTAAATGTTAAAATTTCATCATTATAGACCATTTTGGGAACGTTCGACATGTCCGGAGTCATCATTTTTCATCCGAAAATCGATTTTTTGGACGGTACCAAAAATGATTCAAAATGTCAATTGGATCGTGCCTCATGTTGAATAACCACTTTTTAAACCCTCACAGTGACCAAAATGGCCATTTTTACAAAGTTTTGCTTACTCAAAAGCTTCAATTTTGACCCGTTTCAGTCACAGAAATGACTTTAAACACACTTATTTTAGTTGAAAAAGTCATAATTCACATCCAACAGTCATTTAGAGTCAAAAGATTAAATGTTAAAATTTCATCATTATAGACCATTTTGGGAACGTTCGACATGTCCGGAGTCATCGTTTTTCATCCGAAAATCGATTTTTTGGACTGTACCAAAAATGATTCAAAATGTCAATTGGATCATGCCTCATGTTGAATAACCACTTTTTAAACCCTCACAGTGACCAAAATTGCCATTTTTACAGAGTTTTGCTTATTCAAAAGCTTCAATTTTGACCCGTTTCAGGCACAGAAATGACTTTAAACACACTTATTTTAGTTGAAAAAGTCATAATTCACATCCAACAGTCATTTAGAGTCAAAAGATTAAATGTTAAAATTTCATCATTATAGACCATTTTGGGAACGTTCGACATGTCCGGAGTCATCGTTTTTCATCCGAAAATCGATTTTTTGGACTGTACCAAAAATGATTCAAAATGTCAATTGGATCATGCCTCATGTTGAATAACCACTTTTTAAACCCTCACAGTGACCAAAATTGCCATTTTTACAGAGTTTTGATTACTCAAAAGCTTCAATTTTGACCCGTTTCAGTCACAAAAATTACTTTAAACACACTTATTTTAGTTGAAAAAGTCATAATTCACATCCAACAGTCATTTAGAGTCAAAAGATTAAATGTTAAAATTTCATCATTATAGACCATTTTGGGAACGTTCGACATGTCCGGAGTCACAGTTTTTCATCCGAAAATTGATTTTTTTGGACTGTACCAAAAATGATTCAAAATGCCAATTGGATCATGCCTCATGTTGAATAACCACTTTTTAAACCCTCACAGTGACCAAAATTGCCATTTTTACAGAGTTTTGTTTACTCAAAAGCTTCAATTTTGACCCGTTTCAGGCACAGAAATGACTTTAAACACACTTATTTTAGTTGAAAAAGTCATAATTCACATCCAACAGTCATTTAGAGTCAAAAGATTAAATGTTAAAATTTCATCATTATAGACCATTTTGGGAACGTTCGACATGTCCGGAGTCATTGTTTTTCATCCGAAAATTGATTTTTTGGACTGTACAAAAAATGATTCAAAATGTCAATTGGATCGTGCCTCATGTTGAAAAACCACTTTTTAAACCCTCACAGTGACCAAAATTGCCATTTTTACAGAGTTTAGCTTACTCAAAAGCTTCAATTTTGACCCGTTTCAGGCACAGAAATGACTTTAACCACACTTGTTTTAGTTGAAAAAGTCATAATTCACATCCAACAGTCATTTAGAGTCAAAAGATTAAATGTTAAAATTTCATCATTATAGACCATTTTGGGAACGTTCGACATGTCCGGAGTCATCGTTTTTCATCCGAAAATTGATTTTTTGGACTGTACCAAAAATGATTCAAAATGTCAATTGGATCGTGCCTCATGTTGAATAACCACTTTTTAAACCCTCACAGTGACCAAAATGGCCATTTTTACAGAGTTTTGCTTACTCAAAAGCTTCAATTTTGACCCGTTTCAGGCACAGAAATGACTTTAAACACACTTATTTTAGTTGAAAAAGTCATACTTCACATCCAACAGTCATTTAGAGTCAAAAGATTAAATGTTAAAATTTCATCATTATAGACCATTTTGGGAACGTTCGACATGTCCGGAGTCATCGTTTTTCATCCGAAAATCGATTTTTTGGACTGTACCAAAAATGATTCAAAATGTCAATTGGATCATGCCTCATGTTGAATAACCACTTTTTAAACCCTCACAGTGACCAAAATTGCCATTTTTACAGAGTTTTGCTTACTCAAAAGCTTCCATTTTGACCCGTTTCAGGCACAGAAATGACTTTAAACACACTTATTTTAGTTGAAAAAGTCATAATTCACATCCAACAGTCATTTAGAGTCAAAAGATTAAATGTTAAAATTTCATCATTATAGACCATTTTGGGAACGTTCGACATGTCCGGAGTCATCGTTTTTCATCTGAAAATCGATTTTTTGGACTGTACCAAAAATGATTCAGAATGTCAATTGGATCGTGCCTCATGTTGAATAACCACTTTTGAAACCCTCACAGTGACCAAAATTGCCATTTTTACAGAGTTTTGCTTACTCAAAAGCTTCAATTTTGACCCGTTTCAGGCACAGAAATGACTTTAAACACACTTATTTTAGTTGAAAAAGTCATACTTCACATCCAACAGTCATTTAGAGTCAAAAGATTAAATGTTAAAATTTCATCATTATAGACCATTTTGGGAACGTTCGACATGTCCGGAGTCATCATTTTTCATCCGAAAATCGATTTTTTGGACTGTACCAAAAATGATTCAAAATGTCAATTGGATCGTGCCTCATGTTGAATAACCACTTTTTAAACCCTCACAGTGACCAAAATGGCCATTTTGACAAAGTTTTGCTTACTCAAAAGCTTCAATTTTGACCCGTTTCAGGCACAGAAATGACTTTAAACACACTTATTTTAGTTGAAAAAGTCATAATTCACATCCAAGTCATTTAGAGTCAAAAGATTAAATGTTAAAAATTCATCATTATAGACCATTTTGGGAACGTTCGACATGTCCGGAGTCATCGTTTTTCATCTGAAAATCGATTTTTTGGACTGTACCAAAAATGATTCAGAATGTCAATTGGATCGTGCCTCATGTTGAATAACCACTTTTTAAACCCTCACAGTGACCAAAATGGCCATTTTTACAAAGTTTTGCTTACTCAAAAGCTTCAATTTTGACCCGTTTCAGTCACAGAAATGACTTTAAACACACTTATTTTAGTTGAAAAAGTCATAATTCACATCCAACAGTCATTTAGAGTCAAAAGATTAAATGTTAAAATTTTATCATTATAGACCATTTTGGGAACGTTCGACATGTCCGGAGTCATCGTTTTTCATCTGAAAATCGATTTTTTGGACTGTACCAAAAATGATTCAGAATGTCAATTGGATCGTGCCTCATGTTGAATAACCACTTTTGAAACCCTCACAGTGACCAAAATTGCCATTTTTACAGAGTTTTGCTTACTCAAAAGCTTCAATTTTGACCCGTTTCAGGCACAGAAATGACTTTAAACACACTTATTTTAGTTGAAAAAGTCATACTTCACATCCAACAGTCATTTAGAGTCAAAAGATTAAATGTTAAAATTTCATCATTATAGACCATTTTGGGAACGTTCGACATGTCCGGAGTCATCATTTTTCATCCGAAAATCGATTTTTTGGACTGTACCAAAAATGATTCAAAATGTCAATTGGATCGTGCCTCATGTTGAATAACCACTTTTTAAACCCTCACAGTGACCAAAATGGCCATTTTGACAAAGTTTTGCTTACTCAAAAGCTTCAATTTTGACCCGTTTCAGGCACAGAAATGACTTTAAACACACTTATTTTAGTTGAAAAAGTCATAATTCACATCCAAGTCATTTAGAGTCAAAAGATTAAATGTTAAAAATTCATCATTATAGACCATTTTGGGAACGTTCGACATGTCCGGAGTCATCGTTTTTCATCTGAAAATCGATTTTTTGGACTGTACCAAAAATGATTCAGAATGTCAATTGGATCGTGCCTCATGTTGAATAACCACTTTTTAAACCCTCACAGTGACCAAAATGGCCATTTTTACAAAGTTTTGCTTACTCAAAAGCTTCAATTTTGACCCGTTTCAGTCACAGAAATGACTTTAAACACACTTATTTTAGTTGAAAAAGTCATAATTCACATCCAACAGTCATTTAGAGTCAAAAGATTAAATGTTAAAATTTCATCATTATAGACCATTTTGGGAACGTTCGACATGTCCGGAGTCATCGTTTTTCATCCGAAAATCGATTTTTTGGACTGTACCAAAAATGATTCAAAATGTCAATTGGATCGTGCCTCATGTTGAATAACCACTTTTTAAACCCTCACAGTGACCAAAATGGCCATTTTTACAAAGTTTTGCTTACTCAAAAGCTTCAATTTTGACCCGTTTCAGTCACAGAAATGACTTTAAACACACTTATTTTAGTTGAAAAAGTCATAATGCACATCCAACAGTCATTTAGAGTCAAAAGATTAAATGTTAAAATTTCATCATTATAGACCATTTTGGGAACGTTCGACATGTCCGGAGTCATCGTTTTTCATCCGAAAATCGATTTTTTGGACTGTACCAAAAATGATTCAAAATGTCAATTGGATCATGCCTCATGTTGAATAACCACTTTTTAAACCCTCACAGTGACCAAAATGGCCATTTTTACAGAGTTTTGCTTACTCAAAAGCTTCAATTTTGACCCGTTTCAGGCACAGAAATGACTTTAAACACACTTATTTTAGTTGAAAAAGTCATAATTCACATCCAACAGTCATTTAGAGTCAAAAGATTAAATGTTAAAATTTCATCATTATAGACCATTTTGGGAACGTTCGACATGTCCGGAGTCATCGTTTTTCATCCGAAAATCGATTTTTTGGACTGTACCAAAAATGATTCAAAATGTCAATTGGATCATGCCTCATGTTGAATAACCACTTTTTAAACCCTCACAGTGACCAAAATGGCCATTTTTACAGAGTTTTGCTTACTCAAAAGCTTCAATTTTGACCCCTTTCAGGCACAGAAATGACTTTAACACACTTATTTTAGTTGAAAAAGTCATAATTCACATCCAACAGTCATTTAGAGTCAAAAGATTAAATGTTAAAATTTCATCATTATAGACCATTTTGGGAACGTTCGACATGTCCGGAGTCATCGTTTTTCATCCGAAAATTGATTTTTTGGACTGTACCAAAAATGATTCAAAATGTCAATTGGATCGTGCCTCATGTTGAATAACCACTTTTTAAACCCTCACAGTGACCAAAATTGCCATTTTTACAGAGTTTTGCTTACTCAAAAGCTTCCATTTTGACCCGTTTCAGGCACAGAAAGGACTTTAAACACACTTATTTTAGTTGAAAAAGTCATACTTCACATCCAACAGTCATTTAGAGTCAAAAGATTAAATGTTAAAATTTCATCATTATAGACCATTTTGGGAACGTTCGACATGTCCGGAGTCATCGTTTTTCATCCGAAAATCGATTTTTTGGACTGTACCAAAAATGATTCAAAATGTCAATTGGATCATGCCTCATGTTGAATAACCACTTTTTAAACCCTCACAGTGACCAAAATTGCCATTTTTACAGAGTTTTGCTTACTCAAAAGCTTCAATTTTGACCCGTTTCAGGCACAGAAATGACTTTAAACACACTTATTTTAGTTGAAAAAGTCATAATTCACATCCAACAGTCATTTAGAGTCAAAAGATTAAATGTTAAAATTTCATCATTATAGACCATTTTGGGAACGTTCGACATGTCCGGAGTCATCGTTTTTCATCCGAAAATCGATTTTTTGGACTGTACCAAAAATGATTCAAAATGTCAATTGGATCATGCCTCATGTTGAATAACCACTTTTTAAACCCTCACAGTGACCAAAATTGCCATTTTTACAGAGTTTTGCTTACTCAAAAGCTTCAATTTTGACCCGTTTCAGGCACAGAAATGACTTTAAACACACTTATTTTAGTTGAAAAAGTCATAATTCACATCCAACAGTCATTTAGAGTCAAAAGATTAAATGTTAAAATTTCATCATTATAGACCATTTTGGGAACGTTCGACATGTCCGGAGTCATCGTTTTTCATCCGAAAATCGATTTTTTGGACTGTACCAAAAATGATTCAAAATGTCAATTGGATCATGCCTCATGTTGAATAACCACTTTTTAAACCCTCACAGTGACCAAAATTGCCATTTTGACAAAGTTTTGCTTACTCAAAAGCTTCAATTTTGACCCGTTTCAGGCACAGAAATGACTTTAAACACACTTATTTTAGTTGAAAAAGTCATAATTCACATCCAAGTCATTTAGAGTCAAAAGATTAAATGTTAAAAATTCATCATTATAGACCATTTTGGGAACGTTCGACATGTCCGGAGTCATCGTTTTTCATCTGAAAATCGATTTTTTGGACTGTACCAAAAATGATTCAGAATGTCAATTGGATCGTGCCTCATGTTGAATAACCACTTTTTAAACCCTCACAGTGACCAAAATGGCCATTTTTACAAAGTTTTGCTTACTCAAAAGCTTCAATTTTGACCCGTTTCAGTCACAGAAATGACTTTAAACACACTTATTTTAGTTGAAAAAGTCATAATTCACATCCAACAGTCATTTAGAGTCAAAAGATTAAATGTTAAAATTTCATCATTATAGACCATTTTGGGAACGTTCGACATGTCCGGAGTCATCGTTTTTCATCCGAAAATCGATTTTTTGGACTGTACCAAAAATGATTCAAAATGTCAATTGGATCGTGCCTCATGTTGAATAACCACTTTTTAAACCCTCACAGTGACCAAAATGGCCATTTTTACAAAGTTTTGCTTACTCAAAAGCTTCAATTTTGACCCGTTTCAGTCACAGAAATGACTTTAAACACACTTATTTTAGTTGAAAAAGTCATAATGCACATCCAACAGTCATTTAGAGTCAAAAGATTAAATGTTAAAATTTCATCATTATAGACCATTTTGGGAACGTTCGACATGTCCGGAGTCATCGTTTTTCATCCGAAAATCGATTTTTTGGACTGTACCAAAAATGATTCAAAATGTCAATTGGATCATGCCTCATGTTGAATAACCACTTTTTAAACCCTCACAGTGACCAAAATGGCCATTTTTACAGAGTTTTGCTTACTCAAAAGCTTCAATTTTGACCCGTTTCAGGCACAGAAATGACTTTAAACACACTTATTTTAGTTGAAAAAGTCATAATTCACATCCAACAGTCATTTAGAGTCAAAAGATTAAATGTTAAAATTTCATCATTATAGACCATTTTGGGAACGTTCGACATGTCCGGAGTCATCGTTTTTCATCCGAAAATCGATTTTTTGGACTGTACCAAAAATGATTCAAAATGTCAATTGGATCATGCCTCATGTTGAAAAACCACTTTTTAAACCCTCACAGTGACCAAAATTGCCATTTTTACAGAGTTTAGCTTACTCAAAAGCTTCAATTTTGACCCGTTTCAGGCACAGAAATGACTTTAACCACACTTGTTTTAGTTGAAAAAGTCATAATTCACATCCAACAGTCATTTAGAGTCAAAAGATTAAATGTTAAAATTTCATCATTATAGACCATTTTGGGAACGTTCGACTTGTCCGGAGTCATCATTTTTCATCCGAAAATCGATTTTTTGGACGGTACCAAAAATGATTCAAAATGTCAATTGGATCGTGCCTCATGTTGAATAACTACTTTTTAAACCCTCACAGTGACCACAATGGCCATTTTTACAAAGTTTTGCTTACTCAAAAGCTTCAATTTTGACCCGTTTCAGTCACAGAAATGACTTTAAACACACTTATTTTAGTTGAAAAAGTCATAATTCACATCCAACAGTCATTTAGAGTCAAAAGATTAAATGTTAAAATTTCATCATTATAGACCATTTTGGGAACGTTCGACATGTCCGGAGTCATCGTTTTTCATCCGAAAATCGATTTTTTGGACTGTACCAAAAATTATTCAAAATGTCAATTGGATCATGCCTCATGTTGAATAACCACTTTTTAAACCCTCACAGTGACCAAAATTGCCATTTTTACAGAGTTTTGCTTACTCAAAAGCTTCAATTTTGACCCGTTTCAGGCACAGAAATGACTTTAAACACACTTATTTTAGTTGAAAAAGTCATAATTCACATCCAACAGTCATTTAGAGTCAAAAGATTAAATGTTAAAATTTCATCATTATAGACCATTTTGGGAACGTTCGACATGTCCGGAGTCATCGTTTTTCATCCGAAAATCGATTTTTTGGACTGTACCAAAAATGATTCAAAATGTCAATTGGATCATGCCTCATGTTGAATAACCACTTTTTAAACCCTCACAGTGACCAAAATGGCCATTTTTACAGAGTTTTGCTTACTCAAAAGCTTCAATTTTGACCCGTTTCAGTCACAGAAATGACTTTAAACACACTTATTTTAGTTGAAAAAGTCATAATTCACATCCAACAGTCATTTAGAGTCAAAAGATTAAATGTTAAAATTTCATCATTATAGACCATTTTGGGAACGTTCGACATGTCCGGAGTCATCGTTTTTCATCCGAAAATCGATTTTTTGGACTGTACCAAAAATGATTCAAAATGTCAATTGGATCATGCCTCATGTTGAATAACCACTTTTTAAACCCTCACAGTGACCAAAATTGCCATTTTTACAGAGTTTTGCTTACTCAAAAGCTTCAATTTTGACCCGTTTCAGGCACAGAAATGACTTTAAACACACTTGTTTTAGTTGAAAAAGTCATAATTCACATCCAACAGTCATTTAGAGTCAAAAGATTAAATGTTAAAATTTCATTATTATAGACCATTTTGGGAACGTTCGACATGTCCGGAGTCATCGTTTTTCATCCGAAAATCGATTTTTTTGGACTGTACCAAAAATGATTCAAAATGTCAATTGAATCATGCCTCATGTTGAATAACCACTTTTTAAACCCTCACAGTGACCAAAATTGCCATTTTTACAGAGTTTTGCTTACTCAAAAGCTTCAATTTTGACCCGTTTCAGGCACAGAAATGACTTTAAACACACTTATTTTAGTTGAAAAAGTCATAATTCACATCCAACAGTCATTTAGAGTCAAAAGATTAAATGTTAAAATTTCATCATTATAGACCATTTTGGGAACGTTCGACATGTCCGGAGTCATCGTTTTTCATCCGAAAATCGATTTTTTGGACTGTACCAAAAATGATTCAAAATGTCAATTGGATCATGCCTCATGTTGAATAACCACTTTTTAAACCCTCACAGTGACCAAAATGGCCATTTTTACAGAGTTTTGCTTACTCAAAAGCTTCAATTTTGACCCGTTTCAGTAACAGAAATGACTTTAAACACACTTATTTTAGTTGAAAAAGTCATAATTCACATCCAACAGTCATTTAGAGTCAAAAGATTAAATGTTAAAATTTCATCATTATAGACCATTTTGGGAACGTTCGACATGTCCGGAGTCATCGTTTTTCATCCGAAAATCGATTTTTTGGACTGTACCAAAAATGATTCAAAATGTCAATTGGATCATGCCTCATGTTGAATAACCACTTTTTAAACCTTCACAGTGACCAAAATTGCCATTTTTACAGAGTTTTGCTTACTCAAAAGCTTCAATTTTGACCCGTTTCAGGCACAGAAATGACTTTAAACACACTTGTTTTAGTTGAAAAAGTCATAATTCACATCCAACAGTCATTTAGAGTCAAAAGATTAAATGTTAAAATTTCATTATTATAGACCATTTTGGGAACGTTCGACATGTCCGGAGTCATCGTTTTTCATCCGAAAATCGATTTTTTTGGACTGTACCAAAAATGATTCAAAATGTCAATTGGATCATGCCTCATGTTGAATAACCACTTTTTAAACCCTCACAGTGACCAAAATTGCCATTTTTACAGAGTTTTGCTTACTCAAAAGCTTCAATTTTGACCCGTTTCAGGCACAGAAATGACTTTAACACACTTTTTTTAGTTGAAAAAGTCATAATTCACATCCAACAGTCATTTAGAGTCAAAAGATTAAATGTTAAAATTTCATCATTATAGACCATTTTGGGAACGTTCGACATGTCCGGAGTCATCGTTTTTCATCCGAAAATTGATTTTTTGGACTGTACCAAAAATGATTCAAAATGTCAATTGGATCGTGCCTCATGTTGAATAACCACTTTTTAAACCCTCACAGTGACCAAAATTGCCATTTTTACAGAGTTTTGCTTACTCAAAAGCTTCCATTTTGACCCGTTTCAGGCACAGAAAGGACTTTAAACACACTTATTTTAGTTGAAAAAGTCATACTTCACATCCAACAGTCATTTAGAGTCAAAAGATTAAATGTTAAAATTTCATCATTATAGACCATTTTGGGAACGTTCGACATGTCCGGAGTCATCGTTTTTCATCCGAAAATCGATTTTTTGGACTGTACCAAAAATGATTCAAAATGTCAATTGGATCATGCCTCATGTTGAATAACCACTTTTTAAACCCTCACAGTGACCAAAATTGCCATTTTTACAGAGTTTTGCTTACTCAAAAGCTTCAATTTTGACCCGTTTCAGGCACAGAAATGACTTTAAACACACTTATTTTAGTTGAAAAAGTCATAATTCACATCCAACAGTCATTTAGAGTCAAAAGATTAAATGTTAAAATTTCATCATTATAGACCATTTTGGGAACGTTCGACATGTCCGGAGTCATCGTTTTTCATCCGAAAATCGATTTTTTGGACTGTACCAAAAATGATTCAAAATGTCAATTGGATCATGCCTCATGTTGAATAACCACTTTTTAAACCCTCACAGTGACCAAAATTGCCATTTTTACAGAGTTTTGCTTACTCAAAAGCTTCAATTTTGACCCGTTTCAGGCACAGAAATGACTTTAAACACACTTATTTTAGTTGAAAAAGTCATAATTCACATCCAACAGTCATTTAGAGTCAAAAGATTAAATGTTAAAATTTCATCATTATAGACCATTTTGGGAACGTTCGACATGTCCGGAGTCATCGTTTTTCATCCGAAAATCGATTTTTTGGACTGTACCAAAAATGATTCAAAATGTCAATTGGATCATGCCTCATGTTGAATAACCACTTTTTAAACCCTCACAGTGACCAAAATTGCCATTTTTACAGAGTTTTGCTTACTCAAAAGCTTCAATTTTGACCCGTTTCAGGCACAGAAATGACTTTAACACACTTATTTTAGTTGAAAAAGTCATAATTCACATCCAACAGTCATTTAGAGTCAAAAGATTAAATGTTAAAATTTCATCATTATAGACCATTTTGGGAACGTTCGACATGTCCGGAGTCATCGTTTTTCATCCGAAAATTGATTTTTTGGACTGTACCAAAAATGATTCAAAATGTCAATTGGATCGTGCCTCATGTTGAATAACCACTTTTTAAACCCTCACAGTGACCAAAATTGCCATTTTTATAGAGTTTTGCTTACTCAAAAGCTTCAATTTTGACCCGTTTCAGGCACAGAAATGACTTTAATCACACTTGTTTTAGTTGAAAAAGTCATAATTCACATCCAACAGTCATTTAGAGTCAAAAGATTAAATGTTAAAATTTCATCATTATAGACCATTTTGGGAACGTTCGACATGTCCGGAGTCATCGTTTTTCATCCGAAAATTGATTTTTTGGACTGTACCAAAAATGATTCAAAATGTCAATTGGATCGTGCCTCATGTTGAATAACCACTTTTTAAACCCTCACAGTGACCAAAATTGCCATTTTTACAGAGTTTTGCTTACTCAAAAGCTTCCATTTTGACCCGTTTCAGGCACAGAAAGGACTTTAAACACACTTATTTTAGTTGAAAAAGTCATACTTCACATCCAACAGTCATTTAGAGTCAAAAGATTAAATGTTAAAATTTCATCATTATAGACCATTTTGGGAACGTTCGACATGTCCGGAGTCATCGTTTTTCATCCGAAAATCGATTTTTTGGACTGTACCAAAAATGATTCAAAATGTCAATTGGATCATGCCTCATGTTGAATAACCACTTTTTAAACCCTCACAGTGACCAAAATTGCCATTTTTACAGAGTTTTGCTTACTCAAAAGCTTCAATTTTGACCCGTTTCAGGCACAGAAATGACTTTAAACACACTTATTTTAGTTGAAAAAGTCATAATTCACATCCAACAGTCATTTAGAGTCAAAAGATTAAATGTTAAAATTTCATCATTATAGACCATTTTGGGAACGTTCGACATGTCCGGAGTCATCGTTTTTCATCCGAAAATCGATTTTTTGGACTGTACCAAAAATGATTCAAAATGTCAATTGGATCATGCCTCATGTTGAATAACCACTTTTTAAACCCTCACAGTGACCAAAATTGCCATTTTTACAGAGTTTTGCTTACTCAAAAGCTTCAATTTTGACCCGTTTCAGGCACAGAAATGACTTTAAACACACTTATTTTAGTTGAAAAAGTCATAATTCACATCCAACAGTCATTTAGAGTCAAAAGATTAAATGTTAAAATTTCATCATTATAGACCATTTTGGGAACGTTCGACATGTCCGGAGTCATCGTTTTTCATCCGAAAATCGATTTTTTGGACTGTACCAAAAATGATTCAAAATGTCAATTGGATCATGCCTCATGTTGAATAACCACTTTTTAAACCCTCACAGTGACCAAAATTGCCATTTTTACAGAGTTTTGCTTACTCAAAAGCTTCAATTTTGACCCGTTTCAGGCACAGAAATGACTTTAACACACTTATTTTAGTTGAAAAAGTCATAATTCACATCCAACAGTCATTTAGAGTCAAAAGATTAAATGTTAAAATTTCATCATTATAGACCATTTTGGGAACGTTCGACATGTCCGGAGTCATCGTTTTTCATCCGAAAATTGATTTTTTGGACTGTACCAAAAATGATTCAAAATGTCAATTGGATCGTGCCTCATGTTGAATAACCACTTTTTAAACCCTCACAGTGACCAAAATTGCCATTTTTATAGAGTTTTGCTTACTCAAAAGCTTCAATTTTGACCCGTTTCAGGCACAGAAATGACTTTAACCACACTTGTTTTAGTTGAAAAAGTCATAATTCACATCCAACAGTCATTTAGAGTCAAAAGATTAAATGTTAAAATTTCATCATTATAGACCATTTTGGGAACGTTCGACATGTCCGGAGTCATCGTTTTTCATCCGAAAATTGATTTTTTGGACTGTACCAAAAATGATTCAAAATGTCAATTGGATCGTGCCTCATGTTGAATAACCACTTTTTAAACCCTCACAGTGACCAAAATGGCCATTTTTACAGAGTTTTGCTTACTCAAAAGCTTCAATTTTGACCCGTTTCAGGCACAGAAATGACTTTAAACACACTTATTTTAGTTGAAAAAGTCATACTTCACATCCAACAGTCATTTAGAGTCAAAAGATTAAATGTTAAAATTTCATCATTATAGACCATTTTGGGAAAGTTCGACATGTCCGGAGTCATCGTTTTTCATCCGAAAATCGATTTTTTTGGACTGTACCAAAAATGATTCAAAATGTCAATTGGATCATGCCTCATGTTGAATAACCACTTTTTAAACCCTCACAGTGACCAAAATTGCCATTTTTACAGAGTTTTGCTTACTCAAAAGCTTCCATTTTGACCCGTTTCAGGCACAGAAATGACTTTAAACACACTTATTTTAGTTGAAAAAGTCATAATTCACATCCAACAGTCATTTAGAGTCAAAAGATTAAATGTTAAAATTTCATCATTATAGACCATTTTGGGAACGTTCGACATGTCCGGAGTCATCGTTTTTCATCTGAAAATCGATTTTTTGGACTGTACCAAAAATGATTCAGAATGTCAATTGGATCGTGCCTCATGTTGAATAACCACTTTTGAAACCCTCACAGTGACCAAAATTGCCATTTTTACAGAGTTTTGCTTACTCAAAAGCTTCAATTTTGACCCGTTTCAGGCACAGAAATGACTTTAAACACACTTATTTTAGTTGAAAAAGTCATACTTCACATCCAACAGTCATTTAGAGTCAAAAGATTAAATGTTAACATTTCATCATTATAGACCATTTTGGGAACGTTCGACATGTCCGGAGTCATCATTTTTCATCCGAAAATCGATTTTTTGGACTGTATCAAAAATGATTCAAAATGTCAATTGGATCGTGCCTCATGTTGAATAACCACTTTTTAAACCCTCACAGTGACCAAAATGGCCATTTTTACAAAGTTTTGCTTACTCAAAAGCTTCAATTTTGACCCGTTTCAGTCACAGAAATGACTTTAAACACACTTATTTTAGTTGAAAAAGTCATAATTCACATCCAACAGTCATTTAGAGTCAAAAGATTAAATGTTAAAATTTCATCATTATAGACCATTTTGGGAACGTTCGACATGTCCGGAGTCATGGTTTTTCATCCGAAAATCGATTTTTTGGACTATACCAAAAATGATTCAAAATGTCAATTGGATCATGCCTCATGTTGAATAACCACTTTTTAAACCCTCACAGTGACCAAAATTGCCATTTTTACAGAGTTTTGCTTACTCAAAAGCTTCCATTTTGACCCGTTTCAGGCACAGAAATGACTTTAAACACACTTATTTTAGTTGAAAAAGTCATAATTCACATCCAACAGTCATTTAGAGTCAAAAGATTAAATGTTAAAATTTCATCATTATAGACCATTTTGGGAACGTTCGACATGTCCGGAGTCATCGTTTTTCATCTGAAAATCGATTTTTTGGACTGTACCAAAAATGATTCAGAATGTCAATTGGATCGTGCCTCATGTTGAATAACCACTTTTGAAACCCTCACAGTGACCAAAATTGCCATTTTTACAGAGTTTTGCTTACTCAAAAGCTTCAATTTTGACCCGTTTCAGGCACAGAAATGACTTTAAACACACTTATTTTAGTTGAAAAAGTCATACTTCACATCCAACAGTCATTTAGAGTCAAAAGATTAAATGTTAAAATTTCATCATTATAGACCATTTTGGGAACGTTCGACATGTCCGGAGTCATCATTTTTCATCCGAAAATCGATTTTTTGGACTGTACCAAAAATGATTCAAAATGTCAATTGGATCGTGCCTCATGTTGAATAACCACTTTTTAAACCCTCACAGTGACCAAAATGGCCATTTTGACAAAGTTTTGCTTACTCAAAAGCTTCAATTTTGACCCGTTTCAGGCACAGAAATGACTTTAAACACACTTATTTTAGTTGAAAAAGTCATAATTCACATCCAAGTCATTTAGAGTCAAAAGATTAAATGTTAAAAATTCATCATTATAGACCATTTTGGGAACGTTCGACATGTCCGGAGTCATCGTTTTTCATCTGAAAATCGATTTTTTGGACTGTACCAAAAATGATTCAGAATGTCAATTGGATCGTGCCTCATGTTGAATAACCACTTTTTAAACCCTCACAGTGACCAAAATGGCCATTTTTACAAAGTTTTGCTTACTCAAAAGCTTCAATTTTGACCCGTTTCAGTCACAGAAATGACTTTAAACACACTTATTTTAGTTGAAAAAGTCATAATTCACATCCAACAGTCATTTAGAGTCAAAAGATTAAATGTTAAAATTTCATCATTATAGACCATTTTGGGAACGTTCGACATGTCCGGAGTCATCGTTTTTCATCCGAAAATCGATTTTTTGGACTGTACCAAAAATGATTCAAAATGTCAATTGGATCGTGCCTCATGTTGAATAACCACTTTTTAAACCCTCACAGTGACCAAAATGGCCATTTTTACAAAGTTTTGCTTACTCAAAAGCTTCAATTTTGACCCGTTTCAGTCACAGAAATGACTTTAAACACACTTATTTTAGTTGAATAAGTCATAATTCACATCCAACAGTCATTTAGAGTCAAAAGATTAAATGTTAAAATTTCATCATTATAGACCATTTTGGGAACGTTCGACATGTCCGGAGTCATCGTTTTTCATCCGAAAATCGATTTTTTGGACTGTACCAAAAATGATTCAAAATGTCAATTGGATCATGCCTCATGTTGAATAACCACTTTTTAAACCCTCACAGTGACCAAAATGGCCATTTTTACAGAGTTTTGCTTACTCAAAAGCTTCAATTTTGACCCGTTTCAGGCACAGAAATGACTTTAAACACACTTATTTTAGTTGAAAAAGTCATAATTCACATCCAACAGTCATTTAGAGTCAAAAGATTAAATGTTAAAATTTCATCATTATAGACCATTTTGGGAACGTTCGACATGTCCGGAGTCATCGTTTTTCATCCGAAAATCGATTTTTTGGACTGTACCAAAAATGATTCAAAATGTCAATTGGATCATGCCTCATGTTGAATAACCACTTTTTAAACCCTCACAGTGACCAAAATTGCCATTTTTACAGAGTTTTGCTTACTCAAAAGCTTCAATTTTGACCCGTTTCAGGCACAGAAATGACTTTAACACACTTATTTTAGTTGAAAAAGTCATAATTCACATCCAACAGTCATTTAGAGTCAAAAGATTAAATGTTAAAATTTCATCATTATAGACCATTTTGGGAACGTTCGACATGTCCGGAGTCATCGTTTTTCATCCGAAAATCGATTTTTTGGACTGTACCAAAAATGATTCAAAATGTCAATTGGATCATGCCTCATGTTGAATAACCACTTTTTAAACCCTCACAGTGACCAAAATTGCCATTTTTACAGAGTTTTGCTTACTCAAAAGCTTCAATTTTGACCCGTTTCAGGCACAGAAATGACTTTAACACACTTATTTTAGTTGAAAAAGTCATAATTCACATCCAACAGTCATTTAGAGTCAAAAGATTAAATGTTAAAATTTCATCATTATAGACCATTTTGGGAACGTTCGACATGTCCGGAGTCATCGTTTTTCATCCGAAAATCGATTTTTTGGACTGTACCAAAAATGATTCAAAATGTCAATTGGATCATGCCTCATGTTGAATAACCACTTTTTAAACCCTCACAGTGACCAAAATGGCCATTTTTACAGAGTTTTGCTTACTCAAAAGCTTCAATTTTGACCCGTTTCAGTCACAGAAATGACTTTAAACACACTTATTTTAGTTGAAAAAGTCATAATTCACATCCAACAGTCATTTAGAGACAAAAGATTAAATGTTAAAATTTCATCATTATAGACCATTTTGGGAACGTTCGACATGTCCGGAGTCATCGTTTTTCATCCGAAAATCGATTTTTTGGACTGTACCAAAAATGATTCAAAATGTCAATTGGATCATGCCTCATGTTGAATAACCACTTTTTAAACCCTCACAGTGACCAAAATTGCCATTTTTACAGAGTTTTGCTTACTCAAAAGCTTCAATTTTGACCCGTTTCAGGCACAGAAATGACTTTAAACACACTTGTTTTAGTTGAAAAAGTCATAATTCACATCCAACAGTCATTTAGAGTCAAAAGATTAAATGTTAAAATTTCATTATTATAGACCATTTTGGGAACGTTCGACATGTCCGGAGTCATCGTTTTTCATCCGAAAATCGATTTTTTTGGACTGTACCAAAAATGATTCAAAATGTCAATTGAATCATGCCTCATGTTGAATAACCACTTTTTAAACCCTCACAGTGACCAAAATTGCCATTTTTACAGAGTTTTGCTTACTCAAAAGCTTCAATTTTGACCCGTTTCAGGCACAGAAATGACTTTAAACACACTTATTTTAGTTGAAAAAGTCATAATTCACATCCAACAGTCATTTAGAGTCAAAAGATTAAATGTTAAAATTTCATCATTATAGACCATTTTGGGAACGTTCGACATGTCCGGAGTCATCGTTTTTCATCCGAAAATCGATTTTTTTGGACTGTACCAAAAATGATTCAAAATGTCAATTGGATCATGCCTCATGTTGAATAACCACTTTTTAAACCCTCTCAGTGACCAAAATGGCCATTTTTACAGAGTTTTGCTTACTCAAAAGCTTCAATTTTGACCCGTTTCAGTAACAGAAATGACTTTAAACACACTTATTTTAGTTGAAAAAGTCATAATTCACATCCAACAGTCATTTAGAGTCAAAAGATTAAATGTTAAAATTTCATCATTATAGACCATTTTGGGAACGTTCGACATGTCCGGAGTCATCGTTTTTCATCCGAAAATCGATTTTTTGGACTGTACCAAAAATGATTCAAAATGTCAATTGGATCATGCCTCATGTTGAATAACCACTTTTTAAACCTTCACAGTGACCAAAATTGCCATTTTTACAGAGTTTTGCTTACTCAAAAGCTTCAATTTTGACCCGTTTCAGGCACAGAAATGACTTTAAACACACTTGTTTTAGTTGAAAAAGTCATAATTCACATCCAACAGTCATTTAGAGTCAAAAGATTAAATGTTAAAATTTCATTATTATAGACCATTTTGGGAACGTTCGACATGTCCGGAGTCATCGTTTTTCATCCGAAAATCGATTTTTTTGGACTGTACCAAAAATGATTCAAAATGTCAATTGGATCATGCCTCATGTTGAATAACCACTTTTTAAACCCTCACAGTGACCAAAATTGCCATTTTTACAGAGTTTTGCTTACTCAAAAGCTTCAATTTTGACCCGTTTCAGGCACAGAAATGACTTTAACACACTTATTTTAGTTGAAAAAGTCATAATTCACATCCAACAGTCATTTAGAGTCAAAAGATTAAATGTTAAAATTTCATCATTATAGACCATTTTGGGAACGTTCGACATGTCCGGAGTCATCGTTTTTCATCCGAAAATTGATTTTTTGGACTGTACCAAAAATGATTCAAAATGTCAATTGGATCGTGCCTCATGTTGAATAACCACTTTTTAAACCCTCACAGTGCCCAAAATTGCCATTTTTACAGAGTTTTGCTTACTCAAAAGCTTCCATTTTGACCCGTTTCAGGCACAGAAAGGACTTTAAACACACTTATTTTAGTTGAAAAAGTCATACTTCACATCCAACAGTCATTTAGAGTCAAAAGATTAAATGTTAAAATTTCATCATTATAGACCATTTTGGGAACGTTCGACATGTCCGGAGTCATCGTTTTTCATCCGAAAATCGATTTTTTGGACTGTACCAAAAATGATTCAAAATGTCAATTGGATCATGCCTCATGTTGAATAACCACTTTTTAAACCCTCACAGTGACCAAAATTGCCATTTTTACAGAGTTTTGCTTACTCAAAAGCTTCAATTTTGACCCGTTTCAGGCACAGAAATGACTTTAAACACACTTATTTTAGTTGAAAAAGTCATAATTCACATCCAACAGTCATTTAGAGTCAAAAGATTAAATGTTAAAATTTCATCATTATAGACCATTTTGGGAACGTTCGACATGTCCGGAGTCATCGTTTTTCATCCGAAAATCGATTTTTTGGACTGTACCAAAAATGATTCAAAATGTCAATTGGATCATGCCTCATGTTGAATAACCACTTTTTAAACCCTCACAGTGACCAAAATTGCCATTTTTACAGAGTTTTGCTTACTCAAAAGCTTCCATTTTGACCCGTTTCAGGCACAGAAATGACTTTAAACACACTTATTTTAGTTGAAAAAGTCATAATTCACATCCAACAGTCATTTAGAGTCAAAAGATTAAATGTTAAAATTTCATCATTATAGACCATTTTGGGAACATTCGACATGTCCGGAGTCATCGTTTTTCATCCGAACATCGATTTTTTGGACTGTACCAAAAATGATTCAAAATGTCAATTGGATCATGCCTCATGTTGAATAACCACTTTTTAAACCCTCACAGTGACCAAAATTGCCATTTTTACAGAGTTTTGCTTACTCAAAAGCTTCAATTTTGACCCGTTTCAGGCACAGAAATGACTTTAACACACTTATTTTAGTTGAAAAAGTCATAATTCACATCCAACAGTCATTTAGAGTCAAAAGATTAAATGTTAAAATTTCATCATTATAGACCATTTTGGGAACGTTCGACATGTCCGGAGTCATCGTTTTTCATCCGAAAATTGATTTTTTGGACTGTACCAAAAATGATTCAAAATGTCAATTGGATCGTGCCTCATGTTGAATAACCACTTTTTAAACCCTCACAGTGACCAAAATTGCCATTTTTATAGAGTTTTGCTTACTCAAAAGCTTCAATTTTGACCCGTTTCAGGCACAGAAATGACTTTAACCACACTTGTTTTAGTTGAAAAAGTCATAATTCACATCCAACAGTCATTTAGAGTCAAAAGATTAAATGTTAAAATTTCATCATTATAGACCATTTTGGGAACGTTCGACATGTCCGGAGTCATCGTTTTTCATCCGAAAATCGATTTTTTGGACTGTACCAAAAATGATTCAAAATGTCAATTGGATCATGCCTCATGTTGAATAACCACTTTTTAAACCCTCACAGTGACCAAAATTGCCATTTTTACAGAGTTTTGCTTACTCAAAAGCTTCAATTTTGACCCGTTTCAGGCACAGAAATGACTTTAACACACTTATTTTAGTTGAAAAAGTCATAATTCACATCCAACAGTCATTTAGAGTCAAAAGATTAAATGTTAAAATTTCATCATTATAGACCATTTTGGGAACGTTCGACATGTCCGGAGTCATCGTTTTTCATCCGAAAATTGATTTTTTGGACTGTACCAAAAATGATTCAAAATGTCAATTGGATCGTGCCTCATGTTGAATAACCACTTTTTAAACCCTCACAGTGACCAAAATTGCCATTTTTATAGAGTTTTGCTTACTCAAAAGCTTCAATTTTGACCCGTTTCAGGCACAGAAATGACTTTAACCACACTTGTTTTAGTTGAAAAAGTCATAATTCACATCCAACAGTCATTTAGAGTCAAAAGATTAAATGTTAAAATTTCATCATTATAGACCATTTTGGGAACGTTCGACATGTCCGGAGTCATCGTTTTTCATCCGAAAATCGATTTTTTGGACTGTACCAAAAATGATTCAAAATGTCAATTGGATCATGCCTCATGTTGAATAACCACTTTTTAAACCCTCACAGTGACCAAAATTGCCATTTTTACAGAGTTTTGCTTACTCAAAAGCTTCAATTTTGACCCTTTTCAGGCACAGAAATGACTTTAACACACTTATTTTAGTTGAAAAAGTCATAATTCACATCCAACAGTCATTTAGAGTCAAAAGATTAAATGTTAAAATTTCATCATTATAGACCATTTTGGGAACGTTCGACATGTCCGGAGTCATCGTTTTTCATCCGAAAATTGATTTTTTGGACTGTACCAAAAATGATTCAAAATGTCAATTGGATCGTGCCTCATGTTGAATAACCACTTTTTAAACCCTCACAGTGACCAAAATTGCCATTTTTATAGAGTTTTGCTTACTCAAAAGCTTCAATTTTGACCCGTTTCAGGCACAGAAATGACTTTAACCACACTTGTTTTAGTTGAAAAAGTCATAATTCACATCCAACAGTCATTTAGAGTCAAAAGATTAAATGTTAAAATTTCATCATTATAGACCATTTTGGGAACGTTCGACATGTCCGGAGTCATCGTTTTTCATCTGAAAATCGATTTTGTGGACTGTACCAAAAATGATTCAGAATGTCAATTGGATCGTGCCTCATGTTGAATAACCACTTTTGAAACCCTCACAGTGACCAAAATTGCCATTTTTACAGAGTTTTGCTTACTCAAAAGCTTCAATTTTGACCCGTTTCAGGCACAGAAATGACTTTAAACACACTTATTTTAGTTGAAAAAGTCATACTTCACATCCAACAGTCATTTAGAGTCAAAAGATTAAATGTTAACATTTCATCATTATAGACCATTTTGGGAACGTTCGACATGTCCGGAGTCATCATTTTTCATCCGAAAATCGATTTTTTGGACTGTATCAAAAATGATTCAAAATGTCAATTGGATCGTGCCTCATGTTGAATAACCACTTTTTAAACCCTCACAGTGACCAAAATGGCCATTTTTACAAAGTTTTGCTTACTCAAAAGCTTCAATTTTGACCCGTTTCAGTCACAGAAATGACTTTAAACACACTTATTTTAGTTGAAAAAGTCATAATTCACATCCAACAGTCATTTAGAGTCAAAAGATTAAATGTTAAAATTTCATCATTATAGACCATTTTGGGAACGTTCGACATGTCCGGAGTCATGGTTTTTCATCCGAAAATCGATTTTTTGGACTATACCAAAAATGATTCAAAATGTCAATTGGATCATGCCTCATGTTGAATAACCACTTTTTAAACCCTCACAGTGACCAAAATTGCCATTTTTACAGAGTTTTGATTACTCAAAAGCTTCAATTTTGACCCGTTTCAGTCACAAAAATTACTTTAAACACACTTATTTTAGTTGAAAAAGTCATAATTCACATCCAACAGTCATTTAGAGTCAAAAGATTAAATGTTAAAATTTCATCATTATAGACCATTTTGGGAACGTTCGACATGTCCGGAGTCATCGTTTTTCATCCGAAAATCGATTTTTTGGACTGTACCAAAAATGATTCAAAATGTCAATTGGATCATGCCTCATGTTGAAAAACCACTTTTTAAACCCTCACAGTGACCAAAATTGCCATTTTTACAGAGTTTTGCTTACTCAAAAGTTTCAATTTTGACCCGTTTCAGGCACAGAAATGACTTTAACCACACTTGTTTTAGTTGAAAAAGTCATAATTCACATCCAACAGTCATTTAGAGTCAAAAGATTAAATGTTAAAATTTCATCATTATAGACCATTTTGGGAACGTTCGACATGTCCGGAGTCATCGTTTTTCATCCGAAAATTGATTTTTTGGACTGTACCAAAAATGATTCAGAATGTCAATTGGATCGTGCCTCATGTTGAATAACCACTTTTGAAACCCTCACAGTGACCAAAATTGCCATTTTTACAGAGTTTTGCTTACTCAAAAGCTTCAATTTTGACCCGTTTCAGGCACAGAAATGACTTTAAACACACTTATTTTAGTTGAAAAAGTCATACTTCACATCCAACAGTCATTTAGAGTCAAAAGATTAAATGTTAAAATTTCATCATTATAGACCATTTTGGGAACGTTCGACATGTCCGGAGTCATCATTTTTCATCCGAAAATCGATTTTTTGGACTGTACCAAAAATGATTCAAAATGTCAATTGGATCGTGCCTCATGTTGAATAACCACTTTTTAAACCCTCACAGTGACCAAAATGGCCATTTTGACAAAGTTTTGCTTACTCAAAAGCTTCAATTTTGACCCGTTTCAGGCACAGAAATGACTTTAAACACACTTATTTTAGTTGAAAAAGTCATAATTCACATCCAAGTCATTTAGAGTCAAAAGATTAAATGTTAAAATTTCATCATTATAGACCATTTTGGGAACGTTCGACATGTCCGGAGTCATCGTTTTTCATCTGAAAATCGATTTTTTGGACTGTACCAAAAATGATTCAGAATGTCAATTGGATCGTGCCTCATGTTGAATAACCACTTTTTAAACCCTCACAGTGACCAAAATGGCCATTTTTACAAAGTTTTGCTTACTCAAAAGCTTCAATTTTGACCCGTTTCAGTCACAGAAATGACTTTAAACACACTTATTTTAGTTGAAAAAGTCATAATTCACATCCAACAGTCATTTAGAGTCAAAAGATTAAATGTTAAAATTTCATCATTATAGACCATTTTGGGAACGTTCGACATGTCCGGAGTCATCGTTTTTCATCCGAAAATCGATTTTTTGGACTGTACCAAAAATGATTCAAAATGTCAATTGGATCGTGCCTCATGTTGAATAACCACTTTTTAAACCCTCACAGTGACCAAAATGGCCATTTTTACAAAGTTTTGCTTACTCAAAAGCTTCAATTTTGACCCGTTTCAGTCACAGAAATGACTTTAAACACACTTATTTTAGTTGAAAAAGTCATAATTCACATCCAACAGTCATTTAGAGTCAAAAGATTAAATGTTAAAATTTCATCATTATAGACCATTTTGGGAACGTTCGACATGTCCGGAGTCATCGTTTTTCATCCGAAAATCGATTTTTTGGACTGTACCAAAAATGATTCAAAATGTCAATTGGATCATGCCTCATGTTGAATAACCACTTTTTAAACCCTCACAGTGACCAAAATGGCCATTTTTACAGAGTTTTGCTTACTCAAAAGCTTCAATTTTGACCCGTTTCAGGCACAGAAATGACTTTAAACACACTTATTTTAGTTGAAAAAGTCATAATTCACATCCAACAGTCATTTAGAGTCAAAAGATTAAATGTTAAAATTTCATCATTATAGACCATTTTGGGAACGTTCGACATGTCCGGAGTCATCGTTTTTCATCCGAAAATCGATTTTTTGGACTGTACCAAAAATGATTCAAAATGTCAATTGGATCATGCCTCATGTTGAATAACCACTTTTTAAACCCTCACAGTGACCAAAATGGCCATTTTTACAGAGTTTTGCTTACTCAAAAGCTTCAATTTTGACCCGTTTCAGGCACAGAAATGACTTTAAACACACTTATTTTAGTTGAAAAAGTCATAATTCACATCCAACAGTCATTTAGAGTCAAAAGATTAAATGTTAAAATTTCATCATTATAGACCATTTTGGGAACGTTCGACATGTCCGGAGTCATCGTTTTTCATCCGAAAATCGATTTTTTGGACTGGACCAAAAATGATTCAAAATGTCAATTGGATCATGCCTCATGTTGAAAAACCACTTTTTAAACCCTCACAGTGACCAAAATTGCCATTTTTACAGAGTTTAGCTTACTCAAAAGCTTCAATTTTGACCCGTTTCAGGCACAGAAATGACTTTAACCACACTTGTTTTAGTTGAAAAAGTCATAATTCACATCCAACAGTCATTTAGAGTCAAAAGATTAAATGTTAAAATTTCATCATTATAGACCATTTTGGGAACGTTCGACTTGTCCGGAGTCATCGTTTTTCATCCGAAAATTGATTTTTTGGAATGTACCAAAAATGATTCAAAATGTCAATTGGATCGTGCCTCATGTTGAATAACCACTTTTTAAACCCTCACAGTGACCAAAATTGCCATTTTTACAGAGTTTTGCTTACTCAAAAGCTTCAATTTTGACCCGTTTCAGTCACAGAAATGACTTTAAACACACTTATTTTAGTTGAAAAAGTCATACTTCACATCCAACAGTCATTTAGAGTCAAAAGATTAAATGTTAAAATTTCATCATTATAGACCATTTTGGGAACGTTCGACATGTCCGGAGTCATCATTTTTCATCCGAAAATCGATTTTTTGGACGGTACCAAAAATGATTCAAAATGTCAATTGGATCGTGCCTCATGTTGAATAACTACTTTTTAAACCCTCACAGTGACCAAAATGGCCATTTTTACAAAGTTTTGCTTACTCAAAAGCTTCAATTTTGACCCGTTTCAGTCACAGAAATGACTTTAAACACACTTATTTTAGTTGAAAAAGTCATAATTCACATTCAACAGTCATTTAGAGTCAAAAGATTAAATGTTAAAATTTCATCATTATAGACCATTTTGGAACGTTCGACATGTCCGGAGTCATCGTTTTTCATCCGAAAATCGATTTTTTGGACTGTACCAAAAATGATTCAAAATGTCAATTGGATCATGCCTCATGTTGAATAACCACTTTTTAAACCCTCACAGTGACCAAAAATTGCCATTTTTACAGAGTTTTGCTTACTCAAAAGCTTCAATTTTGACCCGTTTCAGGCACAGAAATGACTTTAACACACTTATTTTAGTTGAAAAAGTCATAATTCACATCCAACAGTCATTTAGAGTCAAAAGATTAAATGTTAAAATTTCATCATTATAGACCATTTTGGGAACGTTCGACATGTCCGGAGTCATCGTTTTTCATCCGAAAATCGATTTTTTGGACTGTACCAAAAATGATTCAAAATGTCAATTGGATCATGCCTCATGTTGAATAACCACTTTTTAAACCCTCACAGTGACCAAAATGGCCATTTTTACAGAGTTTTGCTTACTCAAAAGCTTCAATTTTGACCCGTTTCAGTCACAGAAATGACTTTAAACACACTTATTTTAGTTGAAAAAGTCATAATTCACATCCAACAGTCATTTAGAGACAAAAGATTAAATGTTAAAATTTCATCATTATAGACCATTTTGGGAACGTTCGACATGTCCGGAGTCATCGTTTTTCATCCGAAAATCGATTTTTTGGACTGTACCAAAAATGATTCAAAATGTCAATTGGATCATGCCTCATGTTGAATAACCACTTTTTAAACCCTCACAGTGACCAAAATTGCCATTTTTACAGAGTTTTGCTTACTCAAAAGCTTCATTTTGACCCGTTTCAGGCACAGAAATGACTTTAAACACACTTGTTTTAGTTGAAAAAGTCATAATTCACATCCAACAGTCATTTAGAGTCAAAAGATTAAATGTTAAAATTTCATTATTATAGACCATTTTGGGAACGTTCGACATGTCCGGAGTCATCGTTTTTCATCCGAAAATCGATTTTTTTGGACTGTACCAAAAATGATTCAAAATGTCAATTGAATCATGCCTCATGTTGAATAACCACTTTTTAAACCCTCACAGTGACCAAAATTGCCATTTTTACAGAGTTTTGCTTACTCAAAAGCTTCAATTTTGACCCGTTTCAGGCACAGAAATGACTTTAAACACACTTATTTTAGTTGAAAAAGTCATAATTCACATCCAACAGTCATTTAGAGTCAAAAGATTAAATGTTAAAATTTCATCATTATAGACCATTTTGGGAACGTTCGACATGTCCGGAGTCATCGTTTTTCATCCGAAAATCGATTTTTTTGGACTGTACCAAAAATGATTCAAAATGTCAATTGGATCATGCCTCATGTTGAATAACCACTTTTTAAACCCTCTCAGTGACCAAAATGGCCATTTTTACAGAGTTTTGCTTACTCAAAAGCTTCAATTTTGACCCGTTTCAGTAACAGAAATGACTTTAAACACACTTATTTTAGTTGAAAAAGTCATAATTCACATCCAACAGTCATTTAGAGTCAAAAGATTAAATGTTAAAATTTCATCATTATAGACCATTTTGGGAACGTTCGACATGTCCGGAGTCATCGTTTTTCATCCGAAAATCGATTTTTTGGACTGTACCAAAAATGATTCAAAATGTCAATTGGATCATGCCTCATGTTGAATAACCACTTTTTAAACCTTCACAGTGACCAAAATTGCCATTTTTACAGAGTTTTGCTTACTCAAAAGCTTCAATTTTGACCCGTTTCAGGCACAGAAATGACTTTAAACACACTTGTTTTAGTTGAAAAAGTCATAATTCACATCCAACAGTCATTTAGAGTCAAAAGATTAAATGTTAAAATTTCATTATTATAGACCATTTTGGGAACGTTCGACATGTCCGGAGTCATCGTTTTTCATCCGAAAATCGATTTTTTTGGACTGTACCAAAAATGATTCAAAATGTCAATTGGATCATGCCTCATGTTGAATAACCACTTTTTAAACCCTCACAGTGACCAAAATTGCCATTTTTACAGAGTTTTGCTTACTCAAAAGCTTCAATTTTGACCCGTTTCAGGCACAGAAATGACTTTAACACACTTATTTTAGTTGAAAAAGTCATAATTCACATCCAACAGTCATTTAGAGTCAAAAGATTAAATGTTAAAATTTCATCATTATAGACCATTTTGGGAACGTTCGACATGTCCGGAGTCATCGTTTTTCATCCGAAAATTGATTTTTTGGACTGTACCAAAAATGATTCAAAATGTCAATTGGATCGTGCCTCATGTTGAATAACCACTTTTTAAACCCTCACAGTGCCCAAAATTGCCATTTTTACAGAGTTTTGCTTACTCAAAAGCTTCCATTTTGACCCGTTTCAGGCACAGAAAGGACTTTAAACACACTTATTTTAGTTGAAAAAGTCATACTTCACATCCAACAGTCATTTAGAGTCAAAAGATTAAATGTTAAAATTTCATCATTATAGACCATTTTGGGAACGTTCGACATGTCCGGAGTCATCGTTTTTCATCCGAAAATCGATTTTTTGGACTGTACCAAAAATGATTCAAAATGTCAATTGGATCATGCCTCATGTTGAATAACCACTTTTTAAACCCTCACAGTGACCAAAATTGCCATTTTTACAGAGTTTTGCTTACTCAAAAGCTTCAATTTTGACCCGTTTCAGGCACAGAAATGACTTTAAACACACTTATTTTAGTTGAAAAAGTCATAATTCACATCCAACAGTCATTTAGAGTCAAAAGATTAAATGTTAAAATTTCATCATTATAGACCATTTTGGGAACGTTCGACATGTCCGGAGTCATCGTTTTTCATCCGAAAATCGATTTTTTGGACTGTACCAAAAATGATTCAAAATGTCAATTGGATCATGCCTCATGTTGAATAACCACTTTTTAAACCCTCACAGTGACCAAAATTGCCATTTTTACAGAGTTTTGCTTACTCAAAAGCTTCCATTTTGACCCGTTTCAGGCACAGAAATGACTTTAAACACACTTATTTTAGTTGAAAAAGTCATAATTCACATCCAACAGTCATTTAGAGTCAAAAGATTAAATGTTAAAATTTCATCATTATAGACCATTTTGGGAACATTCGACATGTCCGGAGTCATCGTTTTTCATCCGAACATCGATTTTTTGGACTGTACCAAAAATGATTCAAAATGTCAATTGGATCATGCCTCATGTTGAATAACCACTTTTTAAACCCTCACAGTGACCAAAATTGCCATTTTTACAGAGTTTTGCTTACTCAAAAGCTTCAATTTTGACCCGTTTCAGGCACAGAAATGACTTTAACACACTTATTTTAGTTGAAAAAGTCATAATTCACATCCAACAGTCATTTAGAGTCAAAAGATTAAATGTTAAAATTTCATCATTATAGACCATTTTGGGAACGTTCGACATGTCCGGAGTCATCGTTTTTCATCCGAAAATTGATTTTTTGGACTGTACCAAAAATGATTCAAAATGTCAATTGGATCGTGCCTCATGTTGAATAACCACTTTTTAAACCCTCACAGTGACCAAAATTGCCATTTTTATAGAGTTTTGCTTACTCAAAAGCTTCAATTTTGACCCGTTTCAGGCACAGAAATGACTTTAACCACACTTGTTTTAGTTGAAAAAGTCATAATTCACATCCAACAGTCATTTAGAGTCAAAAGATTAAATGTTAAAATTTCATCATTATAGACCATTTTGGGAACGTTCGACATGTCCGGAGTCATCGTTTTTCATCCGAAAATCGATTTTTTGGACTGTACCAAAAATGATTCAAAATGTCAATTGGATCATGCCTCATGTTGAATAACCACTTTTTAAACCCTCACAGTGACCAAAATTGCCATTTTTACAGAGTTTTGCTTACTCAAAAGCTTCAATTTTGACCCGTTTCAGGCACAGAAATGACTTTAACACACTTATTTTAGTTGAAAAAGTCATAATTCACATCCAACAGTCATTTAGAGTCAAAAGATTAAATGTTAAAATTTCATCATTATAGACCATTTTGGGAACGTTCGACATGTCCGGAGTCATCGTTTTTCATCCGAAAATTGATTTTTTGGACTGTACCAAAAATGATTCAAAATGTCAATTGGATCGTGCCTCATGTTGAATAACCACTTTTTAAACCCTCACAGTGACCAAAATTGCCATTTTTATAGAGTTTTGCTTACTCAAAAGCTTCAATTTTGACCCGTTTCAGGCACAGAAATGACTTTAACCACACTTGTTTTAGTTGAAAAAGTCATAATTCACATCCAACAGTCATTTAGAGTCAAAAGATTAAATGTTAAAATTTCATCATTATAGACCATTTTGGGAACGTTCGACATGTCCGGAGTCATCGTTTTTCATCCGAAAATCGATTTTTTGGACTGTACCAAAAATGATTCAAAATGTCAATTGGATCATGCCTCATGTTGAATAACCACTTTTTAAACCCTCACAGTGACCAAAATTGCCATTTTTACAGAGTTTTGCTTACTCAAAAGCTTCAATTTTGACCCGTTTCAGGCACAGAAATGACTTTAACACACTTATTTTAGTTGAAAAAGTCATAATTCACATCCAACAGTCATTTAGAGTCAAAAGATTAAATGTTAAAATTTCATCATTATAGACCATTTTGGGAACGTTCGACATGTCCGGAGTCATCGTTTTTCATCCGAAAATTGATTTTTTGGACTGTACCAAAAATGATTCAAAATGTCAATTGGATCGTGCCTCATGTTGAATAACCACTTTTTAAACCCTCACAGTGACCAAAATTGCCATTTTTATAGAGTTTTGCTTACTCAAAAGCTTCAATTTTGACCCGTTTCAGGCACAGAAATGACTTTAACCACACTTGTTTTAGTTGAAAAAGTCATAATTCACATCCAACAGTCATTTAGAGTCAAAAGATTAAATGTTAAAATTTCATCATTATAGACCATTTTGGGAACGTTCGACATGTCCGGAGTCATCGTTTTTCATCTGAAAATCGATTTTTTGGACTGTACCAAAAATGATTCAGAATGTCAATTGGATCGTGCCTCATGTTGAATAACCACTTTTGAAACCCTCACAGTGACCAAAATTGCCATTTTTACAGAGTTTTGCTTACTCAAAAGCTTCAATTTTGACCCGTTTCAGGCACAGAAATGACTTTAAACACACTTATTTTAGTTGAAAAAGTCATACTTCACATCCAACAGTCATTTAGAGTCAAAAGATTAAATGTTAACATTTCATCATTATAGACCATTTTGGGAACGTTCGACATGTCCGGAGTCATCATTTTTCATCCGAAAATCGATTTTTTGGACTGTATCAAAAATGATTCAAAATGTCAATTGGATCGTGCCTCATGTTGAATAACCACTTTTTAAACCCTCACAGTGACCAAAATGGCCATTTTTACAAAGTTTTGCTTACTCAAAAGCTTCAATTTTGACCCGTTTCAGTCACAGAAATGACTTTAAACACACTTATTTTAGTTGAAAAAGTCATAATTCACATCCAACAGTCATTTAGAGTCAAAAGATTAAATGTTAAAATTTCATCATTATAGACCATTTTGGGAACGTTCGACATGTCCGGAGTCATGGTTTTTCATCCGAAAATCGATTTTTTGGACTATACCAAAAATGATTCAAAATGTCAATTGGATCATGCCTCATGTTGAATAACCACTTTTTAAACCCTCACAGTGACCAAAATTGCCATTTTTACAGAGTTTTGATTACTCAAAAGCTTCAATTTTGACCCGTTTCAGTCACAAAAATTACTTTAAACACACTTATTTTAGTTGAAAAAGTCATAATTCACATCCAACAGTCATTTAGAGTCAAAAGATTAAATGTTAAAATTTCATCATTATAGACCATTTTGGGAACGTTCGACATGTCCGGAGTCATCGTTTTTCATCCGAAAATCGATTTTTTGGACTGTACCAAAAATGATTCAAAATGTCAATTGGATCATGCCTCATGTTGAAAAACCACTTTTTAAACCCTCACAGTGACCAAAATTGCCATTTTTACAGAGTTTTGCTTACTCAAAAGCTTCAATTTTGACCCGTTTCAGGCACAGAAATGACTTTAACCACACTTGTTTTAGTTGAAAAAGTCATAATTCACATCCAACAGTCATTTAGAGTCAAAAGATTAAATGTTAAAATTTCATCATTATAGACCATTTTGGGAACGTTCGACATGTCCGGAGTCATCGTTTTTCATCCGAAAATTGATTTTTTGGACTGTACCAAAAATGATTCAGAATGTCAATTGGATCGTGCCTCATGTTGAATAACCACTTTTGAAACCCTCACAGTGACCAAAATTGCCATTTTTACAGAGTTTTGCTTACTCAAAAGCTTCAATTTTGACCCGTTTCAGGCACAGAAATGACTTTAAACACACTTATTTTAGTTGAAAAAGTCATACTTCACATCCAACAGTCATTTAGAGTCAAAAGATTAAATGTTAAAATTTCATCATTATAGACCATTTTGGGAACGTTCGACATGTCCGGAGTCATCATTTTTCATCCGAAAATCGATTTTTTGGACTGTACCAAAAATGATTCAAAATGTCAATTGGATCGTGCCTCATGTTGAATAACCACTTTTTAAACCCTCACAGTGACCAAAATGGCCATTTTGACAAAGTTTTGCTTACTCAAAAGCTTCAATTTTGACCCGTTTCAGGCACAGAAATGACTTTAAACACACTTATTTTAGTTGAAAAAGTCATAATTCACATCCAAGTCATTTAGAGTCAAAAGATTAAATGTTAAAATTTCATCATTATAGACCATTTTGGGAACGTTCGACATGTCCGGAGTCATCGTTTTTCATCTGAAAATCGATTTTTTGGACTGTACCAAAAATGATTCAGAATGTCAATTGGATCGTGCCTCATGTTGAATAACCACTTTTTAAACCCTCACAGTGACCAAAATGGCCATTTTTACAAAGTTTTGCTTACTCAAAAGCTTCAATTTTGACCCGTTTCAGTCACAGAAATGACTTTAAACACACTTATTTTAGTTGAAAAAGTCATAATTCACATCCAACAGTCATTTAGAGTCAAAAGATTAAATGTTAAAATTTCATCATTATAGACCATTTTGGGAACGTTCGACATGTCCGGAGTCATCGTTTTTCATCCGAAAATCGATTTTTTGGACTGTACCAAAAATGATTCAAAATGTCAATTGGATCGTGCCTCATGTTGAATAACCACTTTTTAAACCCTCACAGTGACCAAAATGGCCATTTTTACAAAGTTTTGCTTACTCAAAAGCTTCAATTTTGACCCGTTTCAGTCACAGAAATGACTTTAAACACACTTATTTTAGTTGAAAAAGTCATAATTCACATCCAACAGTCATTTAGAGTCAAAAGATTAAATGTTAAAATTTCATCATTATAGACCATTTTGGGAACGTTCGACATGTCCGGAGTCATCGTTTTTCATCCGAAAATCGATTTTTTGGACTGTACCAAAAATGATTCAAAATGTCAATTGGATCATGCCTCATGTTGAATAACCACTTTTTAAACCCTCACAGTGACCAAAATGGCCATTTTTACAGAGTTTTGCTTACTCAAAAGCTTCAATTTTGACCCGTTTCAGGCACAGAAATGACTTTAAACACACTTATTTTAGTTGAAAAAGTCATAATTCACATCCAACAGTCATTTAGAGTCAAAAGATTAAATGTTAAAATTTCATCATTATAGACCATTTTGGGAACGTTCGACATGTCCGGAGTCATCGTTTTTCATCCGAAAATCGATTTTTTGGACTGTACCAAAAATGATTCAAAATGTCAATTGGATCATGCCTCATGTTGAATAACCACTTTTTAAACCCTCACAGTGACCAAAATGGCCATTTTTACAGAGTTTTGCTTACTCAAAAGCTTCAATTTTGACCCGTTTCAGGCACAGAAATGACTTTAAACACACTTATTTTAGTTGAAAAAGTCATAATTCACATCCAACAGTCATTTAGAGTCAAAAGATTAAATGTTAAAATTTCATCATTATAGACCATTTTGGGAACGTTCGACATGTCCGGAGTCATCGTTTTTCATCCGAAAATCGATTTTTTGGACTGGACCAAAAATGATTCAAAATGTCAATTGGATCATGCCTCATGTTGAAAAACCACTTTTTAAACCCTCACAGTGACCAAAATTGCCATTTTTACAGAGTTTAGCTTACTCAAAAGCTTCAATTTTGACCCGTTTCAGGCACAGAAATGACTTTAACCACACTTGTTTTAGTTGAAAAAGTCATAATTCACATCCAACAGTCATTTAGAGTCAAAAGATTAAATGTTAAAATTTCATCATTATAGACCATTTTGGGAACGTTCGACTTGTCCGGAGTCATCGTTTTTCATCCGAAAATTGATTTTTTGGAATGTACCAAAAATGATTCAAAATGTCAATTGGATCGTGCCTCATGTTGAATAACCACTTTTTAAACCCTCACAGTGACCAAAATTGCCATTTTTACAGAGTTTTGCTTACTCAAAAGCTTCAATTTTGACCCGTTTCAGTCACAGAAATGACTTTAAACACACTTATTTTAGTTGAAAAAGTCATACTTCACATCCAACAGTCATTTAGAGTCAAAAGATTAAATGTTAAAATTTCATCATTATAGACCATTTTGGGAACGTTCGACATGTCCGGAGTCATCATTTTTCATCCGAAAATCGATTTTTTGGACGGTACCAAAAATGATTCAAAATGTCAATTGGATCGTGCCTCATGTTGAATAACTACTTTTTAAACCCTCACAGTGACCAAAATGGCCATTTTTACAAAGTTTTGCTTACTCAAAAGCTTCAATTTTGACCCGTTTCAGTCACAGAAATGACTTTAAACACACTTATTTTAGTTGAAAAAGTCATAATTCACATTCAACAGTCATTTAGAGTCAAAAGATTAAATGTTAAAATTTCATCATTATAGACCATTTTGGGAACGTTCGACATGTCCGGAGTCATCGTTTTTCATCCGAAAATCGATTTTTTGGACTGTACCAAAAATGATTCAAAATGTCAATTGGATCATGCCTCATGTTGAATAACCACTTTTTAAACCCTCACAGTGACCAAAATTGCCATTTTTACAGAGTTTTGCTTACTCAAAAGCTTCAATTTTGACCCGTTTCAGGCACAGAAATGACTTTAAACACACTTATTTTAGTTGAAAAAGTCATAATTCACATCCAACAGTCATTTAGAGTCAAAAGATTAAATGTTAAAATTTCATCATTATAGACCATTTTGGGAACGTTCGACATGTCCGGAGTCATCGTTTTTCATCCGAAAATCGATTTTTTGGACTGTACCAAAAATGATTCAAAATGTCAATTGGATCATGCCTCATGTTGAATAACCACTTTTTAAACCCTCACAGTGACCAAAATGGCCATTTTTACAGAGTTTTGCTTACTCAAAAGCTTCAATTTTGACCCGTTTCAGTCACAGAAATGACTTTAAACACACTTATTTTAGTTGAAAAAGTCATAATTCACATCCAACAGTCATTTAGAGTCAAAAGATTAAATGTTAAAATTTCATCATTATAGACCATTTTGGGAACGTTCGACATGTCCGGAGTCATCGTTTTTCATCCGAAAATCGATTTTTTGGACTGTACCAAAAATGATTCAAAATGTCAATTGGATCATGCCTCATGTTGAATAACCACTTTTTAAACCCTCACAGTGACCAAAATTGCCATTTTTACAGAGTTTTGCTTACTCAAAAGCTTCAATTTTGACCCGTTTCAGGCACAGAAATGACTTTAAACACACTTGTTTTAGTTGAAAAAGTCATAATTCACATCCAACAGTCATTTAGAGTCAAAAGATTAAATGTTAAAATTTCATTATTATAGACCATTTTGGGAACGTTTGACATGTCCGGAGTCATCGTTTTTCATCCGAAAATCGATTTTTTTGGACTGTACCAAAAATGATTCAAAATGTCAATTGAATCATGCCTCATGTTGAATAACCACTTTTTAAACCCTCACAGTGACCAAAATTGCCATTTTTACAGAGTTTTGCTTACTCAAAAGCTTCAATTTTGACCCGTTTCAGGCACAGAAATGACTTTAAACACACTTATTTTAGTTGAAAAAGTCATAATTCACATCCAACAGTCATTTAGAGTCAAAAGATTAAATGTTAAAATTTCATCATTATAGACCATTTTGGGAACGTTCGACATGTCCGGAGTCATCGTTTTTCATCCGAAAATCGATTTTTTGGACTGTACCAAAAATGATTCAAAATGTCAATTGGATCATGCCTCATGTTGAATAACCACTTTTTAAACCCTCACAGTGACCAAAATGGCCATTTTTACAGAGTTTTGCTTACTCAAAAGCTTCAATTTTGACCCGTTTCAGTCACAGAAATGACTTTAAACACACTTATTTTAGTTGAAAAAGTCATAATTCACATCCAACAGTCATTTAGAGTCAAAAGATTAAATGTTAAAATTTCATCATTATAGACCATTTTGGGAACGTTCGACATGTCCGGAGTCATTGTTTTTCATCCGAAAATCGATTTTTTGGACTGTACCAAAAATGATTCAAAATGTCAATTGGATCATGCCTCATGTTGAATAACCACTTTTTAAACCTTCACAGTGACCAAAATTGCCATTTTTATAGAGTTTTGCTTACTCAAAAGCTTCAATTTTGACCCGTTTCAGGCACAGAAATGACTTTAAACACACTTGTTTTAGTTGAAAAAGTCATAATTCACATCCAACAGTCATTTAGAGTCAAAAGATTAAATGTTAAAATTTCATTATTATAGACCATTTTGGGAACGTTCGACATGTCCGGAGTCATCGTTTTTCATCCGAAAATCGATTTTTTTGGACTGTACCAAAAATGATTCAAAATGTCAATTGGATCATGCCTCATGTTGAATAACCACTTTTTAAACCCTCACAGTGACCAAAATTGCCATTTTTACAGAGTTTTGCTTACTCAAAAGCTTCAATTTTGACCCGTTTCAGGCACAGAAATGACTTTAACACACTTATTTTAGTTGAAAAAGTCATAATTCACATCCAACAGTCATTTAGAGTCAAAAGATTAAATGTTAAAATTTCATCATTATAGACCATTTTGGGAACGTTCGACATGTCCGGAGTCATCGTTTTTCATCCGAAAATTGATTTTTTGGACTGTACCAAAAATGATTCAAAATGTCAATTGGATCGTGCCTCATGTTGAATAACCACTTTTTAAACCCTCACAGTGACCAAAATTGCCATTTTTACAGAGTTTTGCTTACTCAAAAGCTTCCATTTTGACCCGTTTCAGGCACAGAAAGGACTTTAAACACACTTATTTTAGTTGAAAAAGTCATACTTCACATCCAACAGTCATTTAGAGTCAAAAGATTAAATGTTAAAATTTCATCATTATAGACCATTTTGGGAACGTTCGACATGTCCGGAGTCATCGTTTTTCATCCGAAAATCGATTTTTTGGACTGTACCAAAAATGATTCAAAATGTCAATTGGATCATGCCTCATGTTGAATAACCACTTTTTAAACCCTCACAGTGACCAAAATTGCCATTTTTACAGAGTTTTGCTTACTCAAAAGCTTCAATTTTGACCCGTTTCAGGCACAGAAATGACTTTAAACACACTTATTTTAGTTGAAAAAGTCATAATTCACATCCAACAGTCATTTAGAGTCAAAAGATTAAATGTTAAAATTTCATCATTATAGACCATTTTGGGAACGTTCGACATGTCCGGAGTCATCGTTTTTCATCCGAAAATCGATTTTTTGGACTGTACCAAAAATGATTCAAAATGTCAATTGGATCATGCCTCATGTTGAATAACCACTTTTTAAACCCTCACAGTGACCAAAATTGCCATTTTTACAGAGTTTTGCTTACTCAAAAGCTTCAATTTTGACCCGTTTCAGGCACAGAAATGACTTTAAACACACTTATTTTAGTTGAAAAAGTCATAATTCACATCCAACAGTCATTTAGAGTCAAATGATTAAATGTTAAAATTTCATCATTATAGACCATTTTGGGAACGTTCGACATGTCCGGAGTCATCGTTTTTCATCCGAAAATCGATTTTTTGGACTGTACCAAAAATGATTCAAAATGTCAATTGGATCATGCCTCATGTTGAATAACCACTTTTTAAACCCTCACAGTGACCAAAATTGCCATTTTTACAGAGTTTTGCTTACTCAAAAGCTTCAATTTTGACCCGTTTCAGGCACAGAAATGACTTTAACACACTTATTTTAGTTGAAAAAGTCATAATTCACATCCAACAGTCATTTAGAGTCAAAAGATTAAATGTTAAAATTTCATCATTATAGACCATTTTGGGAACGTTCGACATGTCCGGAGTCATCGTTTTTCATCCGAAAATTGATTTTTTGGACTGTACCAAAAATGATTCAAAATGTCAATTGGATCGTGCCTCATGTTGAATAACCACTTTTTAAACCCTCACAGTGACCAAAATTGCCATTTTTATAGAGTTTTGCTTACTCAAAAGCTTCAATTTTGACCCGTTTCAGGCACAGAAATGACTTTAACCACACTTGTTTTAGTTGAAAAAGTCATAATTCACATCCAACAGTCATTTAGAGTCAAAAGATTAAATGTTAAAATTTCATCATTATAGACCATTTTGGGAACGTTCGACATGTCCGGAGTCATCGTTTTTCATCCGAAAATCGATTTTTTGGACTGTACCAAAAATGATTCAAAATGTCAATTGGATCATGCCTCATGTTGAATAACCACTTTTTAAACCCTCACAGTGACCAAAATTGCCATTTTTACAGAGTTTTGCTTACTCAAAAGCTTCAATTTTGACCCGTTTCAGGCACAGAAATGACTTTAAACACACTTATTTTAGTTGAAAAAGTCATAATTCACATCCAACAGTCATTTAGAGTCAAAAGATTAAATGTTAAAATTTCATCATTATAGACCATTTTGGGAACGTTCGACATGTCCGGAGTCATCGTTTTTCATCCGAAAATCGATTTTTTGGACTGTACCAAAAATGATTCAAAATGTCAATTGGATCATGCCTCATGTTGAATAACCACTTTTTAAACCCTCACAGTGACCAAAATTGCCATTTTTACAGAGTTTTGCTTACTCAAAAGCTTCAATTTTGACCCGTTTCAGGCACAGAAATGACTTTAACACACTTATTTTAGTTGAAAAAGTCATAATTCACATCCAACAGTCATTTAGAGTCAAAAGATTAAATGTTAAAATTTCATCATTATAGACCATTTTGGGAACGTTCGACATGTCCGGAGTCATCGTTTTTCATCCGAAAATTGATTTTTTGGACTGTACCAAAAATGATTCAAAATGTCAATTGGATCGTGCCTCATGTTGAATAACCACTTTTTAAACCCTCACAGTGACCAAAATTGCCATTTTTATAGAGTTTTGCTTACTCAAAAGCTTCAATTTTGACCCGTTTCAGGCACAGAAATGACTTTAACCACACTTGTTTTAGTTGAAAAAGTCATAATTCACATCCAACAGTCATTTAGAGTCAAAGATTAAATGTTAAAATTTCATCATTATAGACCATTTTGGGAACGTTCGACATGTCCGGAGTCATCGTTTTTCATCCGAAAATTGATTTTTTGGACTGTACCAAAAATGATTCAAAATGTCAATTGGATCGTGCCTCATGTTGAATAACCACTTTTTAAACCCTCACAGTGACCAAAATGGCCATTTTTACAGAGTTTTGCTTACTCAAAAGCTTCAATTTTGACCCGTTTCAGGCACAGAAATGACTTTAAACACACTTATTTTAGTTGAAAAAGTCATACTTCACATCCAACAGTCATTTAGAGTCAAAAGATTAAATGTTAAAATTTTATCATTATAGACCATTTTGGGAAAGTTCGACATGTCCGGAGTCATCGTTTTTCATCCGAAAATCGATTTTTTGGACTGTACCAAAAATGATTCAAAATGTCAATTGGATCATGCCTCATGTTGAATAACCACTTTTTAAACCCTCACAGTGACCAAAATTGCCATTTTTACAGAGTTTTGCTTACTCAAAAGCTTCCATTTTGACCCGTTTCAGGCACAGAAATGACTTTAAACACACGTATTTTAGTTGAAAAAGTCATAATTCACATCCAACAGTCATTTAGAGTCAAAAGATTAAATGTTAAAATTTCATCATTATAGACCATTTTGGGAACGTTCGACATGTCCGGAGTCATCGTTTTTCATCTGAAAATCGATTTTTTGGACTGTACCAAAAATGATTCAGAATGTCAATTGGATCGTGCCTCATGTTGAATAACCACTTTTGAAACCCTCACAGTGACCAAAATTGCCATTTTTACAGAGTTTTGCTTACTCAAAAGCTTCAATTTTGACCCGTTTCAGGCACAGAAATGACTTTAAACACACTTATTTTAGTTGAAAAAGTCATACTTCACATCCAACAGTCATTTAGAGTCAAAAGATTAAATGTTAACATTTCATCATTATAGACCATTTTGGGAACGTTCGACATGTCCGGAGTCATCATTTTTCATCCGAAAATCGATTTTTTGGACTGTATCAAAAATGATTCAAAATGTCAATTGGATCGTGCCTCATGTTGAATAACCACTTTTTAAACCCTCACAGTGACCAAAATGGCCATTTTTACAAAGTTTTGCTTACTCAAAAGCTTCAATTTTGACCCGTTTCAGTCACAGAAATGACTTTAAACACACTTATTTTAGTTGAAAAAGTCATAATTCACATCCAACAGTCATTTAGAGTCAAAAGATTAAATGTTAAAATTTCATCATTATAGACCATTTTGGGAACGTTCGACATGTCCGGAGTCATGGTTTTTCATCCGAAAATCGATTTTTTGGACTGTACCAAAAATGATTCAAAATGTCAATTGGATCATGCCTCATGTTGAATAACCACTTTTTAAACCCTCACAGTGACCAAAATTGCCATTTTTACAGAGTTTTGATTACTCAAAAGCTTCAATTTTGACCCGTTTCAGTCACAAAAATGACTTTAAACACACTTATTTTAGTTGAAAAAGTCATAATTCACATCCAACAGTCATTTAGAGTCAAAAGATTAAATGTTAAAATTTCATCATTATAGACCATTTTGGGAACGTTCGACATGTCCGGAGTCATGGTTTTTCATCCGAAAATCGATTTTTTGGACTGTACCAAAAATGATTCAAAATGTCAATTGGATCATGCCTCATGTTGAAAAACCACTTTTTAAACCCTCACAGTGACCAAAATTGCCATTTTTACAGAGTTTTGCTTACTCAAAAGCTTCAATTTTGACCCGTTTCAGGCACAGAAATGACTTTAACCACACTTGTTTTAGTTGAAAAAGTCATAATTCACATCCAACAATCATTTAGAGTCAAAAGATTAAATGTTAAAATTTCATCATTATAGACCATTTTGGGAACGTTCGACATGTCCGGAGTCATCGTTTTTCATCCGAAAATTGATTTTTTGGACTGTACCAAAAATGATTCAGAATGTCAATTGGATCGTGCCTCATGTTGAATAACCACTTTTGAAACCCTCACAGTGACCAAAATTGCCATTTTTACAGAGTTTTGCTTACTCAAAAGCTTCAATTTTGACCCGTTTCAGGCACAGAAATGACTTTAAACACACTTATTTTAGTTGAAAAAGTCATACTTCACATCCAACAGTCATTTAGAGTCAAAAGATTAAATGTTAAAATTTCATCATTATAGACCATTTTGGGAACGTTCGACATGTCCGGAGTCATCATTTTTCATCCGAAAATCGATTTTTTGGACTGTACCAAAAATGATTCAAAATGTCAATTGGATCGTGCCTCATGTTGAATAACCACATTTTAAACCCTCACAGTGACCAAAATGGCCATTTTGACAAAGTTTTGCTTACTCAAAAGCTTCAATTTTGACCCGTTTCAGGCACAGAAATGACTTTAAACACACTTATTTTAGTTGAAAAAGTCATAATTCACATCCAAGTCATTTAGAGTCAAAAGATTAAATGTTAAAATTTCATCATTATAGACCATTTTGGGAACGTTCGACATGTCCGGAGTCATCGTTTTTCATCTGAAAATCGATTTTTTGGACTGTACCAAAAATGATTCAGAATGTCAATTGGATCGTGCCTCATGTTGAATAACCACTTTTTAAACCCTCACAGTGACCAAAATGGCCATTTTTACAAAGTTTTGCTTACTCAAAAGCTTCAATTTTGACCCGTTTCAGTCACAGAAATGACTTTAAACACACTTATTTTAGTTGAAAAAGTCATAATTCACATCCAACAGTCATTTAGAGTCAAAAGATTAAATGTTAAAATTTCATCATTATAGACCATTTTGGGAACGTTCGACATGTCCGGAGTCATCGTTTTTCATCCGAAAATCGATTTTTTGGACTGTACCAAAAATGATTGAAAATGTCAATTGGATCGTGCCTCATGTTGAATAACCACTTTTTAAACCCTCACAGTGACCAAAATGGCAATTTTTACAAAGTTTTGCTTACTCAAAAGCTTCAATTTTGACCCGTTTCAGTCACAGAAATGACTTTAAACACACTTATTTTAGTTGAAAAAGTCATAATTCACATCCAACAGTCATTTAGAGTCAAAAGATTAAATGTTAAAATTTCATCATTATAGACCATTTGGGAACGTTCGACATGTCCGGAGTCATCGTTTTTCATCCGAAAATCGATTTTTTGGACTGTACCAAAAATGATTCAAAATGTCAATTGGATCATGCCTCATGTTGAATAACCACTTTTTAAACCCTCACAGTGACCAAAATGGCCATTTTTACAGAGTTTTGCTTACTCAAAAGCTTCAATTTTGACCCGTTTCAGGCACAGAAATGACTTTAAACACACTTATTTTAGTTGAAAAAGTCATAATTCACATCCAACAGTCATTTAGAGTCAAAAGATTAAATGTTAAAATTTCATCATTATAGACCATTTTGGGAACGTTCGACATGTCCGGAGTCATCGTTTTTCATCCGAAAATCGATTTTTTGGACTGTACCAAAAATGATTCAAAATGTCAATTGGATCATGCCTCATGTTGAAAAACCACTTTTTAAACCCTCACAGTGACCAAAATTGCCATTTTTACAGAGTTTAGCTTACTCAAAAGCTTCAATTTTGACCCGTTTCAGGCACAGAAATGACTTTAACCACACTTGTTTTAGTTGAAAAAGTCATAATTCACATCCAACAGTCATTTAGAGTCAAAAGATTAAATGTTAAAATTTCATCATTATAGACCATTTTGGGAACGTTCGACTTGTCCGGAGTCATCGTTTTTCATCCGAAAATTGATTTTTTGGAATGTACCAAAAATGATTCAAAATGTCAATTGGATCGTGCCTCATGTTGAATAACCACTTTTTAAACCCTCACAGTGACCAAAATTGCCATTTTTACAGAGTTTTGCTTACTCAAAAGCTTCAATTTTGACCCGTTTCAGTCACAGAAATGACTTTAAACACACTTATTTTAGTTGAAAAAGTCATACTTCACATCCAACAGTCATTTAGAGTCAAAAGATTAAATGTTAAAATTTCATCATTATAGACCATTTTGGGAACGTTCGACATGTCCGGAGTCATCATTTTTCATCCGAAAATCGATTTTTTGGACGGTACCAAAAATGATTCAAAATGTCAATTGGATCGTGCCTCATGTTGAATAACTACTTTTTAAACCCTCACAGTGACCAAAATTGCCATTTTTACAAAGTTTTGCTTACTCAAAAGCTTCAATTTTGACCCGTTTCAGTCACAGAAATGACTTTAAACACACTTATTTTAGTTGAAAAAGTCATAATTCACATCCAACAGTCATTTAGAGTCAAAAGATTAAATGTTAAAATTTCATCATTATAGACCATTTTGGGAACGTTCGACATGTCCGGAGTCATCGTTTTTCATCCGAAAATCGATTTTTTGGACTGTACCAAAAATGATTCAAAATGTCAATTGGATCATGCCTCATGTTGAATAACCACTTTTTAAACCCTCACAGTGACCAAAATGGCCATTTTTACAGAGTTTTGCTTACTCAAAAGCTTCAATTTTGACCCGTTTCAGTCACAGAAATGACTTTAAACACACTTATTTTAGTTGAAAAAGTCATAATTCACATCCAACAGTCATTTAGAGTCAAAAGATTAAATGTTAAAATTTCATCATTATAGACCATTTTGGGAACGTTCGACATGTCCGGAGTCATCGTTTTTCATCCGAAAATCGATTTTTTGGACTGTACCAAAAATGATTCAAAATGTCAATTGGATCATGCCTCATGTTGAATAACCACTTTTTAAACCCTCACAGTGACCAAAATTGCCATTTTTACAGAGTTTTGCTTACTCAAAAGCTTCAATTTTGACCCGTTTCAGGCACAGAAATGACTTTAAACACACTTGTTTTAGTTGAAAAAGTCATAATTCACATCCAACAGTCATTTAGAGTCAAAAGATTAAATGTTAAAATTTCATTATTATAGACCATTTTGGGAACGTTCGACATGTCCGGAGTCATCGTTTTTCATCCGAAAATCGATTTTTTTGGACTGTACCAAAAATGATTCAAAATGTCAATTGGATCATGCCTCATGTTGAATAACCACTTTTTAAACCCTCACAGTGACCAAAATTGCCATTTTTACAGAGTTTGCTTACTCAAAAGCTTCAATTTTGACCCGTTTCAGGCACAGAAATGACTTTAAACACACTTATTTTAGTTGAAAAAGTCATAATTCACATCCAACAGTCATTTAGAGTCAAAAGATTAAATGTTAAAATTTCATCATTATAGACCATTTTGGGAACGTTCGACATGTCCGGAGTCATCGTTTTTCATCCGAAAATCGATTTTTTGGACTGTACCAAAAATGATTAAAAATGTCAATTGGATCATGCCTCATGTTGAATAACCACTTTTTAAACCCTCACAGTGACCAAAATGGCCATTTTTACAGAGTTTTGCTTACTCAAAAGCTTCAATTTTGACCCGTTTCAGTCACAGAAATGACTTTAAACACACTTATTTTAGTTGAAAAAGTCATAATTCACATCCAACAGTCATTTAGAGTCAAAAGATTAAATGTTAAAATTTCATCATTATAGACCATTTTGGGAACGTTCGACATGTCCGGAGTCATCGTTTTTCATCCGAAAATCGATTTTTTGGACTGTACCAAAAATGATTCAAAATGTCAATTGGATCATGCCTCATGTTGAATAACCACTTTTTAAACCCTCACAGTGACCAAAATTGCCATTTTTACAGAGTTTTGCTTACTCAAAAGCTTCAATTTTGACCCGTTTCAGGCACAGAAATGACTTTAAACACACTTGTTTTAGTTGAAAAAGTCATAATTCACATCCAACAGTCATTTAGAGTCAAAAGATTAAATGTTAAAATTTCATTATTATAGACCATTTTGGGAACGTTCGACATGTCCGGAGTCATCGTTTTTCATCCGAAAATCGATTTTTTTGGACTGTACCAAAAATGATTCAAAATGTCAATTGGATCATGCCTCATGTTGAATAACCACTTTTTAAACCCTCACAGTGACCAAAATTGCCATTTTTACAGAGTTTTGCTTACTCAAAAGCTTCAATTTTGACCCGTTTCAGGCACAGAAATGACTTTAACACACTTATTTTAGTTGAAAAAGTCATAATTCACATCCAACAGTCATTTAGAGTCAAAAGATTAAATGTTAAAATTTCATCATTATAGACCATTTTGGGAACGTTCGACATGTCCGGAGTCATCGTTTTTCATCCGAAAATTGATTTTTTGGACTGTACCAAAAATGATTCAAAATGTCAATTGGATCGTGCCTCATGTTGAATAACCACTTTTTAAACCCTCACAGTGACCAAAATTGCCATTTTTACAGAGTTTTGCTTACTCAAAAGCTTCCATTTTGACCCGTTTCAGGCACAGAAAGGACTTTAAACACACTTATTTTAGTTGAAAAAGTCATACTTCACATCCAACAGTCATTTAGAGTCAAAAGATTAAATGTTAAAATTTCATCATTATAGACCATTTTGGGAACGTTCGACATGTCCGGAGTCATGGTTTTTCATCCGAAAATCGATTTTTTGGACTGTACCAAAAATGATTCAAAATGTCAATTGGATCATGCCTCATGTTGAATAACCACTTTTTAAACCCTCACAGTGACCAAAATTGCCATTTTTACAGAGTTTTGATTACTCAAAAGCTTCAATTTTGACCCGTTTCAGTCACAAAAATGACTTTAAACACACTTATTTTAGTTGAAAAAGTCATAATTCACATCCAACAGTCATTTAGAGTCAAAAGATTAAATGTTAAAATTTCATCATTATAGACCATTTTGGGAACGTTCGACATGTCCGGAGTCATGGTTTTTCATCCGAAAATCGATTTTTTGGACTGTACCAAAAATGATTCAAAATGTCAATTGGATCATGCCTCATGTTGAAAAACCACTTTTTAAACCCTCACAGTGACCAAAATTGCCATTTTTACAGAGTTTTGCTTACTCAAAAGCTTCAATTTTGACCCGTTTCAGGCACAGAAATGACTTTAACCACACTTGTTTTAGTTGAAAAAGTCATAATTCACATCCAACAATCATTTAGAGTCAAAAGATTAAATGTTAAAATTTCATCATTATAGACCATTTTGGGAACGTTCGACATGTCCGGAGTCATCGTTTTTCATCCGAAAATTGATTTTTTGGACTGTACCAAAAATGATTCAGAATGTCAATTGGATCGTGCCTCATGTTGAATAACCACTTTTGAAACCCTCACAGTGACCAAAATTGCCATTTTTACAGAGTTTTGCTTACTCAAAAGCTTCAATTTTGACCCGTTTCAGGCACAGAAATGACTTTAAACACACTTATTTTAGTTGAAAAAGTCATACTTCACATCCAACAGTCATTTAGAGTCAAAAGATTAAATGTTAAAATTTCATCATTATAGACCATTTTGGGAACGTTCGACATGTCCGGAGTCATCATTTTTCATCCGAAAATCGATTTTTTGGACTGTACCAAAAATGATTCAAAATGTCAATTGGATCGTGCCTCATGTTGAATAACCACATTTTAAACCCTCACAGTGACCAAAATGGCCATTTTGACAAAGTTTTGCTTACTCAAAAGCTTCAATTTTGACCCGTTTCAGGCACAGAAATGACTTTAAACACACTTATTTTAGTTGAAAAAGTCATAATTCACATCCAAGTCATTTAGAGTCAAAAGATTAAATGTTAAAATTTCATCATTATAGACCATTTTGGGAACGTTCGACATGTCCGGAGTCATCGTTTTTCATCTGAAAATCGATTTTTTGGACTGTACCAAAAATGATTCAGAATGTCAATTGGATCGTGCCTCATGTTGAATAACCACTTTTTAAACCCTCACAGTGACCAAAATGGCCATTTTTACAAAGTTTTGCTTACTCAAAAGCTTCAATTTTGACCCGTTTCAGTCACAGAAATGACTTTAAACACACTTATTTTAGTTGAAAAAGTCATAATTCACATCCAACAGTCATTTAGAGTCAAAAGATTAAATGTTAAAATTTCATCATTATAGACCATTTTGGGAACGTTCGACATGTCCGGAGTCATCGTTTTTCATCCGAAAATCGATTTTTTGGACTGTACCAAAAATGATTGAAAATGTCAATTGGATCGTGCCTCATGTTGAATAACCACTTTTTAAACCCTCACAGTGACCAAAATGGCAATTTTTACAAAGTTTTGCTTACTCAAAAGCTTCAATTTTGACCCGTTTCAGTCACAGAAATGACTTTAAACACACTTATTTTAGTTGAAAAAGTCATAATTCACATCCAACAGTCATTTAGAGTCAAAAGATTAAATGTTAAAATTTCATCATTATAGACCATTTGGGAACGTTCGACATGTCCGGAGTCATCGTTTTTCATCCGAAAATCGATTTTTTGGACTGTACCAAAAATGATTGAAAATGTCAATTGGATCATGCCTCATGTTGAATAACCACTTTTTAAACCCTCACAGTGACCAAAATGGCCATTTTTACAGAGTTTTGCTTACTCAAAAGCTTCAATTTTGACCCGTTTCAGGCACAGAAATGACTTTAAACACACTTATTTTAGTTGAAAAAGTCATAATTCACATCCAACAGTCATTTAGAGTCAAAAGATTAAATGTTAAAATTTCATCATTATAGACCATTTTGGGAACGTTCGACATGTCCGGAGTCATCGTTTTTCATCCGAAAATCGATTTTTTGGACTGTACCAAAAATGATTCAAAATGTCAATTGGATCATGCCTCATGTTGAAAAACCACTTTTTAAACCCTCACAGTGACCAAAATTGCCATTTTTACAGAGTTTAGCTTACTCAAAAGCTTCAATTTTGACCCGTTTCAGGCACAGAAATGACTTTAACCACACTTGTTTTAGTTGAAAAAGTCATAATTCACATCCAACAGTCATTTAGAGTCAAAAGATTAAATGTTAAAATTTCATCATTATAGACCATTTTGGGAACGTTCGACTTGTCCGGAGTCATCGTTTTTCATCCGAAAATTGATTTTTTGGAATGTACCAAAAATGATTCAAAATGTCAATTGGATCGTGCCTCATGTTGAATAACCACTTTTTAAACCCTCACAGTGACCAAAATTGCCATTTTTACAGAGTTTTGCTTACTCAAAAGCTTCAATTTTGACCCGTTTCAGGCACAGAAATGACTTTAACCACACTTGTTTTAGTTGAAAAAGTCATAATTCACATCCAACAATCATTTAGAGTCAAAAGATTAAATGTTAAAATTTCATCATTATAGACCATTTTGGGAACGTTCGACATGTCCGGAGTCATCGTTTTTCATCCGAAAATTGATTTTTTGGACTGTACCAAAAATGATTCAGAATGTCAATTGGATCGTGCCTCATGTTGAATAACCACTTTTGAAACCCTCACAGTGACCAAAATTGCCATTTTTACAGAGTTTTGCTTACTCAAAAGCTTCAATTTTGACCCGTTTCAGGCACAGAAATGACTTTAAACACACTTATTTTAGTTGAAAAAGTCATACTTCACATCCAACAGTCATTTAGAGTCAAAAGATTAAATGTTAAAATTTCATCATTATAGACCATTTTGGGAACGTTCGACATGTCCGGAGTCATCATTTTTCATCCGAAAATCGATTTTTTGGACTGTACCAAAAATGATTCAAAATGTCAATTGGATCGTGCCTCATGTTGAATAACCACATTTTAAACCCTCACAGTGACCAAAATGGCCATTTTGACAAAGTTTTGCTTACTCAAAAGCTTCAATTTTGACCCGTTTCAGGCACAGAAATGACTTTAAACACACTTATTTTAGTTGAAAAAGTCATAATTCACATCCAAGTCATTTAGAGTCAAAAGATTAAATGTTAAAATTTCATCATTATAGACCATTTTGGGAACGTTCGACATGTCCCGGAGTCATCGTTTTTCATCTGAAAATCGATTTTTTTGGACTGTACCAAAAATGATTCAGAATGTCAATTGGATCGTGCCTCATGTTGAATAACCACTTTTTAAACCCTCACAGTGACCAAAATGGCCATTTTTACAAAGTTTTGCTTACTCAAAAGCTTCAATTTTGACCCGTTTCAGTCACAGAAATGACTTTAAACACACTTATTTTAGTTGAAAAAGTCATAATTCACATCCAACAGTCATTTAGAGTCAAAAGATTAAATGTTAAAATTTCATCATTATAGACCATTTTGGGAACGTTCGACATGTCCGGAGTCATCGTTTTTCATCCGAAAATCGATTTTTTGGACTGTACCAAAAATGATTGAAAATGTCAATTGGATCGTGCCTCATGTTGAATAACCACTTTTTAAACCCTCACAGTGACCAAAATGGCAATTTTTACAAAGTTTTGCTTACTCAAAAGCTTCAATTTTGACCCGTTTCAGTCACAGAAATGACTTTAAACACACTTATTTTAGTTGAAAAAGTCATAATTCACATCCAACAGTCATTTAGAGTCAAAAGATTAAATGTTAAAATTTCATCATTATAGACCATTTGGGAACGTTCGACATGTCCGGAGTCATCGTTTTTCATCCGAAAATCGATTTTTTGGACTGTACCAAAAATGATTCAAAATGTCAATTGGATCATGCCTCATGTTGAATAACCACTTTTTAAACCCTCACAGTGACCAAAATGGCCATTTTTACAGAGTTTTGCTTACTCAAAAGCTTCAATTTTGACCCGTTTCAGGCACAGAAATGACTTTAAACACACTTATTTTAGTTGAAAAAGTCATAATTCACATCCAACAGTCATTTAGAGTCAAAAGATTAAATGTTAAAATTTCATCATTATAGACCATTTTGGGAACGTTCGACATGTCCGGAGTCATCGTTTTTCATCCGAAAATCGATTTTTTGGACTGTACCAAAAATGATTCAAAATGTCAATTGGATCATGCCTCATGTTGAAAAACCACTTTTTAAACCCTCACAGTGACCAAAATTGCCATTTTTACAGAGTTTAGCTTACTCAAAAGCTTCAATTTTGACCCGTTTCAGGCACAGAAATGACTTTAACCACACTTGTTTTAGTTGAAAAAGTCATAATTCACATCCAACAGTCATTTAGAGTCAAAAGATTAAATGTTAAAATTTCATCATTATAGACCATTTTGGGAACGTTCGACTTGTCCGGAGTCATCGTTTTTCATCCGAAAATTGATTTTTTGGAATGTACCAAAAATGATTCAAAATGTCAATTGGATCGTGCCTCATGTTGAATAACCACTTTTTAAACCCTCACAGTGACCAAAATTGCCATTTTTACAGAGTTTTGCTTACTCAAAAGCTTCAATTTTGACCCGTTTCAGTCACAGAAATGACTTTAAACACACTTATTTTAGTTGAAAAAGTCATACTTCACATCCAACAGTCATTTAGAGTCAAAAGATTAAATGTTAAAATTTCATCATTATAGACCATTTTGGGAACGTTCGACATGTCCGGAGTCATCATTTTTCATCCGAAAATCGATTTTTTGGACGGTACCAAAAATGATTCAAAATGTCAATTGGATCGTGCCTCATGTTGAATAACTACTTTTTAAACCCTCACAGTGACCAAAATTGCCATTTTTACAAAGTTTTGCTTACTCAAAAGCTTCCATTTTGACCCGTTTCAGTCACAGAAATGACTTTAAACACACTTATTTTAGTTGAAAAAGTCATAATTCACATCCAACAGTCATTTAGAGTCAAAAGATTAAATGTTAAAATTTCATCATTATAGACCATTTTGGGAACGTTCGACATGTCCGGAGTCATCGTTTTTCATCCGAAAATCGATTTTTTGGACTGTACCAAAAATGATTCAAAATGTCAATTGGATCATGCCTCATGTTGAATAACCACTTTTTAAACCCTCACAGTGACCAAAATGGCCATTTTTACAGAGTTTTGCTTACTCAAAAGCTTCAATTTTGACCCGTTTCAGTCACAGAAATGACTTTAAACACACTTATTTTAGTTGAAAAAGTCATAATTCACATCCAACAGTCATTTAGAGTCAAAAGATTAAATGTTAAAATTTCATCATTATAGACCATTTTGGGAACGTTCGACATGTCCGGAGTCATCGTTTTTCATCCGAAAATCGATTTTTTGGACTGTACCAAAAATGATTCAAAATGTCAATTGGATCATGCCTCATGTTGAATAACCACTTTTTAAACCCTCACAGTGACCAAAATTGCCATTTTTACAGAGTTTTGCTTACTCAAAAGCTTCAATTTTGACCCGTTTCAGGCACAGAAATGACTTTAAACACACTTGTTTTAGTTGAAAAAGTCATAATTCACATCCAACAGTCATTTAGAGTCAAAAGATTAAATGTTAAAATTTCATTATTATAGACCATTTTGGGAACGTTCGACATGTCCGGAGTCATCGTTTTTCATCCGAAAATCGATTTTTTTGGACTGTACCAAAAATGATTCAAAATGTCAATTGGATCATGCCTCATGTTGAATAACCACTTTTTAAACCCTCACAGTGACCAAAATTGCCATTTTTACAGAGTTTGCTTACTCAAAAGCTTCAATTTTGACCCGTTTCAGGCACAGAAATGACTTTAAACACACTTATTTTAGTTGAAAAAGTCATAATTCACATCCAACAGTCATTTAGAGTCAAAAGATTAAATGTTAAAATTTCATCATTATAGACCATTTTGGGAACGTTCGACATGTCCGGAGTCATCGTTTTTCATCCGAAAATCGATTTTTTGGACTGTACCAAAAATGATTAAAAATGTCAATTGGATCATGCCTCATGTTGAATAACCACTTTTTAAACCCTCACAGTGACCAAAATGGCCATTTTTACAGAGTTTTGCTTACTCAAAAGCTTCAATTTTGACCCGTTTCAGTCACAGAAATGACTTTAAACACACTTATTTTAGTTGAAAAAGTCATAATTCACATCCAACAGTCATTTAGAGTCAAAAGATTAAATGTTAAAATTTCATCATTATAGACCATTTTGGGAACGTTCGACATGTCCGGAGTCATCGTTTTTCATCCGAAAATCGATTTTTTGGACTGTACCAAAAATGATTCAAAATGTCAATTGGATCATGCCTCATGTTGAATAACCACTTTTTAAACCCTCACAGTGACCAAAATTGCCATTTTTACAGAGTTTTGCTTACTCAAAAGCTTCAATTTTGACCCGTTTCAGGCACAGAAATGACTTTAAACACACTTGTTTTAGTTGAAAAAGTCATAATTCACATCCAACAGTCATTTAGAGTCAAAAGATTAAATGTTAAAATTTCATTATTATAGACCATTTTGGGAACGTTCGACATGTCCGGAGTCATCGTTTTTCATCCGAAAATCGATTTTTTTGGACTGTACCAAAAATGATTCAAAATGTCAATTGGATCATGCCTCATGTTGAATAACCACTTTTTAAACCCTCACAGTGACCAAAATTGCCATTTTTACAGAGTTTTGCTTACTCAAAAGCTTCAATTTTGACCCGTTTCAGGCACAGAAATGACTTTAACACACTTATTTTAGTTGAAAAAGTCATAATTCACATCCAACAGTCATTTAGAGTCAAAAGATTAAATGTTAAAATTTCATCATTATAGACCATTTTGGGAACGTTCGACATGTCCGGAGTCATCGTTTTTCATCCGAAAATTGATTTTTTGGACTGTACCAAAAATGATTCAAAATGTCAATTGGATCGTGCCTCATGTTGAATAACCACTTTTTAAACCCTCACAGTGACCAAAATTGCCATTTTTACAGAGTTTTGCTTACTCAAAAGCTTCCATTTTGACCCGTTTCAGGCACAGAAAGGACTTTAAACACACTTATTTTAGTTGAAAAAGTCATACTTCACATCCAACAGTCATTTAGAGTCAAAAGATTAAATGTTAAAATTTCATCATTATAGACCATTTTGGGAACGTTCGACATGTCCGGAGTCATCGTTTTTCATCCGAAAATCGATTTTTTGGACTGTACCAAAAATGATTCAAAATGTCAATTGGATCATGCCTCATGTTGAATAACCACTTTTTAAACCCTCACAGTGACCAAAATTGCCATTTTTACAGAGTTTTGCTTACTCAAAAGCTTCAATTTTGACCCGTTTCAGGCACAGAAATGACTTTAAACACACTTATTTTAGTTGAAAAAGTCATAATTCACATCCAACAGTCATTTAGAGTCAAAAGATTAAATGTTAAAATTTCATCATTATAGACCATTTTGGGAACGTTCGACATGTCCGGAGTCATCGTTTTTCATCCGAAAATCGATTTTTTGGACTGTACCAAAAATGATTCAAAATGTCAATTGGATCATGCCTCATGTTGAATAACCACTTTTTAAACCCTCACAGTGACCAAAATTGCCATTTTTACAGAGTTTTGCTTACTCAAAAGCTTCAATTTTGACCCGTTTCAGGCACAGAAATGACTTTAAACACACTTATTTTAGTTGAAAAAGTCATAATTCACATCCAACAGTCATTTAGAGTCAAAAGATTAAATGTTAAAATTTCATCATTATAGACCATTTTGGGAACGTTCGACATGTCCGGAGTCATCATTTTTCATCCGAAAATCGATTTTTTGGACTGTATCAAAAATGATTCAAAATGTCAATTGGATCGTGCCTCATGTTGAATAACCACTTTTTAAACCCTCACAGTGACCAAAATGGCCATTTTTACAAAGTTTTGCTTACTCAAAAGCTTCAATTTTGACCCGTTTCAGTCACAGAAATGACTTTAAACACACTTATTTTAGTTGAAAAAGTCATAATTCACATCCAACAGTCATTTAGAGTCAAAAGATTAAATGTTAAAATTTCATCATTATAGACCATTTTGGGAACGTTCGACATGTCCGGAGTCATGGTTTTTCATCCGAAAATCGATTTTTTGGACTGTACCAAAAATGATTCAAAATGTCAATTGGATCATGCCTCATGTTGAATAACCACTTTTTAAACCCTCACAGTGACCAAAATTGCCATTTTTACAGAGTTTTGATTACTCAAAAGCTTCAATTTTGACCCGTTTCAGTCACAAAAATTACTTTAAACACACTTATTTTAGTTGAAAAAGTCATAATTCACATCCAACAGTCATTTAGAGTCAAAAGATTAAATGTTAAAATTTCATCATTATAGACCATTTTGGGAACGTTCGACATGTCCGGAGTCATCGTTTTTCATCCGAAAATCGATTTTTTGGACTGTACCAAAAATGATTCAAAATGTCAATTGGATCATGCCTCATGTTGAATAACCACTTTTTAAACCCTCACAGTGACCAAAATTGCCATTTTTACAGAGTTTTGCTTACTCAAAAGCTTCAATTTTGACCCGTTTCAGGCACAGAAATGACTTTAACACACTTATTTTAGTTGAAAAAGTCATAATTCACATCCAACAGTCATTTAGAGTCAAAAGATTAAATGTTAAAATTTCATCATTATAGACCATTTTGGGAACGTTCGACATGTCCGGAGTCATCGTTTTTCATCCGAAAATTGATTTTTTGGACTGTACCAAAAATGATTCAAAATGTCAATTGGATCGTGCCTCATGTTGAATAACCACTTTTTAAACCCTCACAGTGACCAAAATTGCCATTTTTATAGAGTTTTGCTTACTCAAAAGCTTCAATTTTGACCCGTTTCAGGCACAGAAATGACTTTAACCACACTTGTTTTAGTTGAAAAAGTCATAATTCACATCCAACAGTCATTTAGAGTCAAAAGATTAAATGTTAAAATTTCATCATTATAGACCATTTTGGGAACGTTCGACATGTCCGGAGTCATCGTTTTTCATCCGAAAATTGATTTTTTGGACTGTACCAAAAATGATTCAAAATGTCAATTGGATCGTGCCTCATGTTGAATAACCACTTTTTAAACCCTCACAGTGACCAAAATGGCCATTTTTACAGAGTTTTGCTTACTCAAAAGCTTCAATTTTGACCCGTTTCAGGCACAGAAATGACTTTAAACACACTTATTTTAGTTGAAAAAGTCATACTTCACATCCAACAGTCATTTAGAGTCAAAAGATTAAATGTTAAAATTTTATCATTCTAGACCATTTTGGGAAAGTTCGACATGTCCGGAGTCATCGTTTTTCATCCGAAAATCGATTTTTTGGACTGTACCAAAAATGATTCAAAATGTCAATTGGATCATGCCTCATGTTGAATAACCACTTTTTAAACCCTCACAGTGACCAAAATTGCCATTTTTACAGAGTTTTGCTTACTCAAAAGCTTCCATTTTGACCCGTTTCAGGCACAGAAATGACTTTAAACACACTTATTTTAGTTGAAAAAGTCATAATTCACATCCAACAGTCATTTAGAGTCAAAAGATTAAATGTTAAAATTTCATCATTATAGACCATTTTGGGAACGTTCGACATGTCCGGAGTCATCGTTTTTCATCTGAAAATCGATTTTTTGGACTGTACCAAAAATGATTCAGAATGTCAATTGGATCGTGCCTCATGTTGAATAACCACTTTTGAAACCCTCACAGTGACCAAAATTGCCATTTTTACAGAGTTTTGCTTACTCAAAAGCTTCAATTTTGACCCGTTTCAGGCACAGAAATGACTTTAAACACACTTATTTTAGTTGAAAAAGTCATACTTCACATCCAACAGTCATTTAGAGTCAAAAGATTAAATGTTAACATTTCATCATTATAGACCATTTTGGGAACGTTCGACATGTCCGGAGTCATCATTTTTCATCCGAAAATCGATTTTTTGGACTGTATCAAAAATGATTCAAAATGTCAATTGGATCGTGCCTCATGTTGAATAACCACTTTTTAAACCCTCACAGTGACCAAAATGGCCATTTTTACAAAGTTTTGCTTACTCAAAAGCTTCAATTTTGACCCGTTTCAGTCACAGAAATGACTTTAAACACACTTATTTTAGTTGAAAAAGTCATAATTCACATCCAACAGTCATTTAGAGTCAAAAGATTAAATGTTAAAATTTCATCATTATAGACCATTTTGGGAACGTTCGACATGTCCGGAGTCATGGTTTTTCATCCGAAAATCGATTTTTTGGACTGTACCAAAAATGATTCAAAATGTCAATTGGATCATGCCTCATGTTGAATAACCACTTTTTAAACCCTCACAGTGACCAAAATTGCCATTTTTACAGAGTTTTGCTTACTCAAAAGCTTCAATTTTGACCCGTTTCAGGCACAGAAATGACTTTAACCACACTTGTTTTAGTTGAAAAAGTCATAATTCACATCCAACAGTCATTTAGAGTCAAAAGATTAAATGTTAAAATTTCATCATTATAGACCATTTTGGGAACGTTCGACATGTCCGGAGTCATCGTTTTTCATCCGAAAATTGATTTTTTGGACTGTACCAAAAATGATTCAGAATGTCAATTGGATCGTGCCTCATGTTGAATAACCACTTTTGAAACCCTCACAGTGACCAAAATTGCCATTTTTACAGAGTTTTGCTTACTCAAAAGCTTCAATTTTGACCCGTTTCAGGCACAGAAATGACTTTAAACACACTTATTTTAGTTGAAAAAGTCATAATTCACATCCAACAGTCATTTAGAGTCAAAAGATTAAATGTTAAAATTTCATCATTATAGACCATTTTGGGAACGTTCGACATGTCCGGAGTCATCGTTTTTCATCTGAAAATCGATTTTTTGGACTGTACCAAAAATGATTCAGAATGTCAATTGGATCGTGCCTCATGTTGAATAACCACTTTTGAAACCCTCACAGTGACCAAAATTGCCATTTTTACAGAGTTTTGCTTACTCAAAAGCTTCAATTTTGACCCGTTTCAGGCACAGAAATGACTTTAAACACACTTATTTTAGTTGAAAAAGTCATACTTCACATCCAACAGTCATTTAGAGTCAAAAGATTAAATGTTAACATTTCATCATTATAGACCATTTTGGGAACGTTCGACATGTCCGGAGTCATCATTTTTCATCCGAAAATCGATTTTTTGGACTGTATCAAAAATGATTCAAAATGTCAATTGGATCGTGCCTCATGTTGAATAACCACTTTTTAAACCCTCACAGTGACCAAAATGGCCATTTTTACAAAGTTTTGCTTACTCAAAAGCTTCAATTTTGACCCGTTTCAGTCACAGAAATGACTTTAAACACACTTATTTTAGTTGAAAAAGTCATAATTCACATCCAACAGTCATTTAGAGTCAAAAGATTAAATGTTAAAATTTCATCATTATAGACCATTTTGGGAACGTTCGACATGTCCGGAGTCATGGTTTTTCATCCGAAAATCGATTTTTTGGACTGTACCAAAAATGATTCAAAATGTCAATTGGATCATGCCTCATGTTGAATAACCACTTTTTAAACCCTCACAGTGACCAAAATTGCCATTTTTACAGAGTTTTGCTTACTCAAAAGCTTCAATTTTGACCCGTTTCAGGCACAGAAATGACTTTAACCACACTTGTTTTAGTTGAAAAAGTCATAATTCACATCCAACAGTCATTTAGAGTCAAAAGATTAAATGTTAAAATTTCATCATTATAGACCATTTTGGGAACGTTCGACATGTCCGGAGTCATCGTTTTTCATCCGAAAATTGATTTTTTGGACTGTACCAAAAATGATTCAGAATGTCAATTGGATCGTGCCTCATGTTGAATAACCACTTTTGAAACCCTCACAGTGACCAAAATTGCCATTTTTACAGAGTTTTGCTTACTCAAAAGCTTCAATTTTGACCCGTTTCAGGCACAGAAATGACTTTAAACACACTTATTTTAGTTGAAAAAGTCATACTTCACATCCAACAGTCATTTAGAGTCAAAAGATTAAATGTTAAAATTTCATCATTATAGACCATTTTGGGAACGTTCGACATGTCCGGAGTCATCATTTTTCATCCGAAAATCGATTTTTTGGACTGTACCAAAAATGATTCAAAATGTCAATTGGATCGTGCCTCATGTTGAATAACCACATTTTAAACCCTCACAGTGACCAAAATGGCCATTTTGACAAAGTTTTGCTTACTCAAAAGCTTCAATTTTGACCCGTTTCAGGCACAGAAATGACTTTAAACACACTTATTTTAGTTGAAAAAGTCATAATTCACATCCAAGTCATTTAGAGTCAAAAGATTAAATGTTAAAATTTCATCATTATAGACCATTTTGGGAACGTTCGACATGTCCGGAGTCATCGTTTTTCATCTGAAAATCGATTTTTTGGACTGTACCAAAAATGATTCAGAATGTCAATTGGATCGTGCCTCATGTTGAATAACCACTTTTTAAACCCTCACAGTGACCAAAATGGCCATTTTTACAAAGTTTTGCTTACTCAAAAGCTTCAATTTTGACCCGTTTCAGTCACAGAAATGACTTTAAACACACTTATTTTAGTTGAAAAAGTCATAATTCACATCCAACAGTCATTTAGAGTCAAAAGATTAAATGTTAAAATTTCATCATTATAGACCATTTTGGGAACGTTCGACATGTCCGGAGTCATCGTTTTTCATCCGAAAATCGATTTTTTGGACTGTACCAAAAATGATTCAAAATGTCAATTGGATCGTGCCTCATGTTGAATAACCACTTTTTAAACCCTCACAGTGACCAAAATGGCAATTTTTACAAAGTTTTGCTTACTCAAAAGCTTCAATTTTGACCCGTTTCAGTCACAGAAATGACTTTAAACACACTTATTTTAGTTGAAAAAGTCATAATTCACATCCAACAGTCATTTAGAGTCAAAAGATTAAATGTTAAAATTTCATCATTATAGACCATTTTGGGAACGTTCGACATGTCCGGAGTCATCGTTTTTCATCCGAAAATCGATTTTTTGGACTGTACCAAAAATGATTCAAAATGTCAATTGGATCATGCCTCATGTTGAAAAACCACTTTTTAAACCCTCACAGTGACCAAAATTGCCATTTTTACAGAGTTTAGCTTACTCAAAAGCTTCAATTTTGACCCGTTTCAGGCACAGAAATGACTTTAACCACACTTGTTTTAGTTGAAAAAGTCATAATTCACATCCAACAGTCATTTAGAGTCAAAAGATTAAATGTTAAAATTTCATCATTATAGACCATTTTGGGAACGTTCGACATGTCCGGAGTCATCGTTTTTCATCCGAAAATCGATTTTTTGGACTGTACCAAAAATGATTCAAAATGTCAATTGGATCATGCCTCATGTTGAATAACCACTTTTTAAACCCTCACAGTGACCAAAATTGCCATTTTTACAGAGTTTTGCTTACTCAAAAGCTTCAATTTTGACCCGTTTCAGGCACAGAAATGACTTTAAACACACTTATTTTAGTTGAAAAAGTCATAACTCACATCCAACAGTCATTTAGAGTCAAAAGATTAAATGTTAAAATTTCATCATTATAGACCATTTTGGGAACGTTCGACATGTCCGGAGTCATCGTTTTTCATCCGAAAATCGATTTTTTGGACTGTACCAAAAATGATTCAAAATGTCAATTGGATCATGCCTCATGTTGAATAACCACTTTTTAAACCCTCACAGTGACCAAAATTGCCATTTTTACAGAGTTTTGCTTACTCAAAAGCTTCAATTTTGACCCGTTTCAGGCACAGAAATGACTTTAAACACACTTATTTTAGTTGAAAAAGTCATAATTCACATCCAACAGTCATTTAGAGTCAAAAGATTAAATGTTAAAATTTCATCATTATAGACCATTTTGGGAACGTTCGACATGTCCGGAGTCATCATTTTTCATCCGAAAATCGATTTTTTGGACTGTATCAAAAATGATTCAAAATGTCAATTGGATCGTGCCTCATGTTGAATAACCACTTTTTAAACCCTCACAGTGACCAAAATGGCCATTTTTACAAAGTTTTGCTTACTCAAAAGCTTCAATTTTGACCCGTTTCAGTCACAGAAATGACTTTAAACACACTTATTTTAGTTGAAAAAGTCATAATTCACATCCAACAGTCATTTAGAGTCAAAAGATTAAATGTTAAAATTTCATCATTATAGACCATTTTGGGAACGTTCGACATGTCCGGAGTCATGGTTTTTCATCCGAAAATCGATTTTTTGGACTGTACCAAAAATGATTCAAAATGTCAATTGGATCATGCCTCATGTTGAATAACCACTTTTTAAACCCTCACAGTGACCAAAATTGCCATTTTTACAGAGTTTTGATTACTCAAAAGCTTCAATTTTGACCCGTTTCAGTCACAAAAATTACTTTAAACACACTTATTTTAGTTGAAAAAGTCATAATTCACATCCAACAGTCATTTAGAGTCAAAAGATTAAATGTTAAAATTTCATCATTATAGACCATTTTGGGAACGTTCGACATGTCCGGAGTCATCGTTTTTCATCCGAAAATCGATTTTTTGGACTGTACCAAAAATGATTCAAAATGTCAATTGGATCATGCCTCATGTTGAATAACCACTTTTTAAACCCTCACAGTGACCAAAATTGCCATTTTTACAGAGTTTTGCTTACTCAAAAGCTTCAATTTTGACCCGTTTCAGGCACAGAAATGACTTTAACACACTTATTTTAGTTGAAAAAGTCATAATTCACATCCAACAGTCATTTAGAGTCAAAAGATTAAAAGTTAAAATTTCATCATTATAGACCATTTTGGGAACGTTCGACATGTCCGGAGTCATCGTTTTTCATCCGAAAATTGATTTTTTGGACTGTACCAAAAATGATTCAAAATGTCAATTGGATCGTGCCTCATGTTGAATAACCACTTTTTAAACCCTCACAGTGACCAAAATTGCCATTTTTATAGAGTTTTGCTTACTCAAAAGCTTCAATTTTGACCCGTTTCAGGCACAGAAATGACTTTAACCACACTTGTTTTAGTTGAAAAAGTCATAATTCACATCCAACAGTCATTTAGAGTCAAAAGATTAAATGTTAAAATTTCATCATTATAGACCATTTTGGGAACGTTCGACATGTCCGGAGTCATCGTTTTTCATCCAAAAATTGATTTTTTGGACTGTACCAAAAATGATTCAAAATGTCAATTGGATCGTGCCTCATGTTGAATAACCACTTTTTAAACCCTCACAGTGACCGAAATGGCCATTTTTACAGAGTTTTGCTTACTCAAAAGCTTCAATTTTGACCCGTTTCAGGCACAGAAATGACTTTAAACACACTTATTTTAGTTGAAAAAGTCATACTTCACATCCAACAGTCATTTAGAGTCAAAAGATTAAATGTTAAAATTTTATCATTATAGACCATTTTGGGAAAGTTCGACATGTCCGGAGTCATCGTTTTTCATCCGAAAATCGATTTTTTGGACTGTACCAAAAATGATTCAAAATGTCAATTGGATCATGCCTCATGTTGAATAACCACTTTTTAAACCCTCACAGTGACCAAAATTGCCATTTTTACAGAGTTTTGCTTACTCAAAAGCTTCCATTTTGACCCGTTTCAGGCACAGAAATGACTTTAAACACACTTATTTTAGTTGAAAAAGTCATAATTCACATCCAACAGTCATTTAGAGTCAAAAGATTAAAAGTTAAAATTTCATCATTATAGACCATTTTGGGAACGTTCGACATGTCCGGAGTGTAAGCATGAGCGGATTTTGCGGATTGGCAATCCGCGAATTTGCGGATTTGCAAACTCGCAATCCGCAAAATCCGCGAATTCCCGCGAATTTGCGGATTTTTATTTTTTTTTGTGTTCGCCCGTGTTTCTGCCAGTTCGCGAGGGTTTTTACAATTTCGCAATTTGCGAACTTACCTGTCGGGTCGCAAGTTTTGCGAACTTGTTGTTTCTACGTGTCCAACCTGTTTGGGACACTCTTCTTCATCACTGCCACTCTCTGTCACCACTGCCACTCTCTGACTACTCATGCCACCCTCTGGCCCACCCATGCCACCCTCTGTTTCATCACCACACCCTCTGGTTGTCCAGTGTACATTATTTTTGGCAAAGCAAAGCACACCTTCCCTGCCTCAAGTGACCTGAATTAATTTGGGGCTGATTAATGTGTCACAGAATATTTTTTTAGCTGGCACCTGCTTCCTTAGTGCGCCCTGATTAGTGATCTTTTGCACTTGCTAAGTGCTTTCATTGTTGCAAAATTAGTTACAACACCTGCCCTGCCCCAACTGACAATAATGAATTAGGGGCTGATTAATGGATTTTAACTTCCAGCCTGGCTCCTGCTTGTCTCCCTTAGCTGTAATTCAGGACCTTTGTGGCATATGTGTAACTATTCTGAGGTTCAGAGCAGGGTCACATAATAGTTGCAACTGGCAACTGAACTCTGGAGGGGCCCCTCAGGAAGCACTACAGAAAATGGCTACTAATGATGAGCCTGAACTTTTGAACCTGGTAAGTAGTTACTTTCAGTTTTGCTAAAATCGTATTTCTGCAATTTCGCACTTATTCGCGGGGCGCGAACTCACGCGAACAGTGCGAGCAGTGCGAGCAAAATCCGCTGCTCGCGGATTTGCGGATTTTTCAGGAAATTCGCAAATCTCGCGGATTGCGGATTTCCCGAAAATCCGCAAAATCCGCGAGCGGAACGGATTTTCCGCCCATGCCTACCGGAGTCATCGTTTTTCATCTGAAAATCGATTTTTTGGACTGTACCAAAAATGATTCAGAATGTCAATTGGATCGTGCCTCATGTTGAATAACCACTTTTGAAACCCTCACAGTGACCAAAATTGCCATTTTTACAGAGTTTTGCTTACTCAAAAGCTTCAATTTTGACCCGTTTCAGGCACAGAAATGACTTTAAACACACTTATTTTAGTTGAAAAAGTCATACTTCACATCCAACAGTCATTTAGAGTCAAAAGATTAAATGTTAACATTTCATCATTATAGACCATTTTGGGAACGTTCGACATGTCCGGAGTCATCATTTTTCATCCGAAAATCGATTTTTTGGACTGTATCAAAAATGATTCAAAATGTCAATTGGATCGTGCCTCATGTTGAATAACCACTTTTTAAACCCTCACAGTGACCAAAATGGCCATTTTTACAAAGTTTTGCTTACTCAAAAGCTTCAATTTTGACCCGTTTCAGTCACAGAAATGACTTTAAACACACTTATTTTAGTTGAAAAAGTCATAATTCACATCCAACAGTCATTTAGAGTCAAAAGATTAAATGTTAAAATTTCATCATTATAGACCATTTTGGGAACGTTCGACATGTCCGGAGTCATGGTTTTTCATCCGAAAATCGATTTTTTGGACTGTACCAAAAATGATTCAAAATGTCAATTGGATCATGCCTCATGTTGAATAACCACTTTTTAAACCCTCACAGTGACCAAAATTGCCATTTTTACAGAGTTTTGATTACTCAAAAGCTTCAATTTTGACCCGTTTCAGTCACAAAAATTACTTTAAACACACTTATTTTAGTTGAAAAAGTCATAATTCACATCCAACAGTCATTTAGAGTCAAAAGATTAAATGTTAAAATTTCATCATTATAGACCATTTTGGGAACGTTCGACATGTCCGGAGTCATCGTTTTTCATCCGAAAATCGATTTTTTGGACTGTACCAAAAATGATTCAAAATGTCAATTGGATCATGCCTCATGTTGAAAAACCACTTTTTAAACCCTCACAGTGACCAAAATTGCCATTTTTACAGAGTTTTGCTTACTCAAAAGCTTCAATTTTGACCCGTTTCAGGCACAGAAATGACTTTAACCACACTTGTTTTAGTTGAAAAAGTCATAATTCACATCCAACAGTCATTTAGAGTCAAAAGATTAAATGTTAAAATTTCATCATTATAGACCATTTTGGGAACGTGCGAAATGTCCGGAGTCATCGTTTTTCATCCGAAAATTGATTTTTTGGACTGTACCAAAAATGATTCAGAATGTCAATTGGATCGTGCCTCATGTTGAATAACCACTTTTGAAACCCTCACAGTGACCAAAATTGCCATTTTTACAGAGTTTTGCTTACTCAAAAGCTTCAATTTTGACCCGTTTCAGGCACAGAAATGACTTTAAACACACTTATTTTAGTTGAAAAAGTCATACTTCACATCCAACAGTCATTTAGAGTCAAAAGATTAAATGTTAAAATTTCATCATTATAGACCATTTTGGGAAAGTTCGACATGTCCGGAGTCATCGTTTTTCATCCGAAAATCGATTTTTTGGACTGTACCAAAAATGATTCAAAATGTCAATTGGATCATGCCTCATGTTGAATAACCACTTTTTAAACCCTCACAGTGACCAAAATTGCCATTTTTACAGAGTTTTGCTTACTCAAAAGCTTCCATTTTGACCCGTTTCAGGCACAGAAATGACTTTAAACACACTTATTTTAGTTGAAAAAGTCATAATTCACATCCAACAGTCATTTAGAGTCAAAAGATTAAATGTTAAAATTTCATCATTATAGACCATTTTGGGAACGTTCGACATGTCCGGAGTCATCGTTTTTCATCTGAAAATCGATTTTTTGGACTGTACCAAAAATGATTCAGAATGTCAATTGGATCGTGCCTCATGTTGAATAACCACTTTTGAAACCCTCACAGTGACCAAAATTGCCATTTTTACAGAGTTTTGCTTACTCAAAAGCTTCAATTTTGACCCGTTTCAGGCACAGAAATGACTTTAAACACACTTATTTTAGTTGAAAAAGTCATACTTCACATCCAACAGTCATTTAGAGTCAAAAGATTAAATGTTAAAATTTCATCATTATAGACCATTTTGGGAACGTTCGACATGTCCGGAGTCATCATTTTTCATCCGAAAATCGATTTTTTGGACTGTATCAAAAATGATTCAAAATGTCAATTGGATCGTGCCTCATGTTGAATAACCACTTTTTAAACCCTCACAGTGACCAAAATGGCCATTTTTACAAAGTTTTGCTTACTCAAAAGCTTCAATTTTGACCCGTTTCAGTCACAGAAATGACTTTAAACACACTTATTTTAGTTGAAAAAGTCATAATTCACATCCAACAGTCATTTAGAGTCAAAAGATTAAATGTTAAAATTTCATCATTATAGACCATTTTGGGAACGTTCGACATGTCCGGAGTCATGGTTTTTCATCCGAAAATCGATTTTTTGGACTGTACCAAAAATGATTCAAAATGTCAATTGGATCATGCCTCATGTTGAATAACCACTTTTTAAACCCTCACAGTGACCAAAATGGCCATTTTTACAGAGTTTTGCTTACTCAAAAGCTTCAATTTGGACCCGTTTCAGTCACAAAAATTACTTTAAACACACTTATTTTAGTTGAAAAAGTCATAATTCACATCCAACAGTCATTTAGAGTCAAAAGATTAAATGTTAAAATTTCATCATTATAGACCATTTTGGGAACGTTCGACATGTCCGGAGTCATCATTTTTCATCCGAAAATCGATTTTTTGGACGGTACCAAAAATGATTCAAAATGTCAATGGGATCGTGCCTCATGTTGAATAACCACTTTTTAAACCCTCACAGTGACCAAAATGGCCATTTTTACAAAGTTTTGCTTACTCAAAAGCTTCAATTTTGACCCGTTTCAGTCACAGAAATGACTTTAAACACACTTATTTTAGTTGAAAAAGTCATAATTCACATCCAACAGTCATTTAGAGTCAAAAGATTAAATGTTAAAATTTCATCATTATAGACCATTTTGGGAACGTTCGACATGTCCGGAGTCATCGTTTTTCATCCGAAAATCGATTTTTTGGACTGTACCAAAAATGATTCAAAATGTCAATTGGATCATGCCTCATGTTGAATAACCACTTTTTAAACCCTCACAGTGACCAAAATTGCCATTTTTACAGAGTTTTGATTACTCAAAAGCTTCAATTTTGACCCGTTTCAGTCACAAAAATTACTTTAAACACACTTATTTTAGTTGAAAAAGTCATAATTCACATCCAACAGTCATTTAGAGTCAAAAGATTAAATGTTAAAATTTCATCATTATAGACCATTTTGGGAACGTTCGACATGTCCGGAGTCACAGTTTTTCATCCGAAAATTGATTTTTTGGACTGTACCAAAAATGATTCAAAATGTCAATTGGATCATGCCTCATGTTGAATAACCACTTTTTAAACCCTCACAGTGACCAAAATTGCCATTTTTACAGAGTTTTGTTTACTCAAAAGCTTCAATTTTGACCCGTTTCAGGCACAGAAATGACTTTAAACACACTTATTTTAGTTGAAAAAGTCATAATTCACATCCAACAGTCATTTAGAGTCAAAAGATTAAATGTTAAAATTTCATCATTATAGACCATTTTGGGAACGTTCGACATGTCCGGAGCCATTGTTTTTCATCCGAAAATTGATTTTTTGGACTGTACCAAAAATGATTCAAAATGTCAATTGGATCGTGCCTCATGTTGAATAACCACTTTTTAAACCCTCACAGTGACCAAAATGGCCATTTTTACAGAGTTTTGCTTACTCAAAAGCTTCAATTTTGACCCGTTTCAGTCACAGAAATGACTTTAAACACACTTATTTTAGTTGAAAAAGTCATAATTCACATCCAACAGTCATTTAGAGTCAAAAGATTAAATGTTAAAATTTCATCATTATAGACCATTTTGGGAACGTTCGACATGTCCGGAGTCATCGTTTTTCATCCGAAAATCGATTTTTTGGACTGTACCAAAAATGATTCAAAATGTCAATTGGATCATGCCTCATGTTGAATAACCACTTTTTAAACCCTCACAGTGACCAAAATTGCCATTTTTACAGAGTTTTGCTTACTCAAAAGCTTCAATTTTGACCCGTTTCAGGCACAGAAATGACTTTAACACACTTATTTTAGTTGAAAAAGTCATAATTCACATCCAACAGTCATTTAGAGTCAAAAGATTAAATGTTAAAATGTCATCATTATAGACCATTTTGGGAACGTTCGACATGTCCGGAGTCATCGTTTTTCATCCGAAAATTGATTTTTTGGACTGTACCAAAAATGATTCAAAATGTCAATTGGATCGTGCCTCATGTTGAATAACCACTTTTTAAACCCTCACAGTGACCAAAATTGCCATTTTTACAGAGTTTTGCTTACTCAAAAGCTTCCATTTTGACCCGTTTCAGGCACAGAAAGGACTTTAAACACACTTATTTTAGTTGAAAAAGTCATAATTCACATCCAACAGTCATTTAGAGTCAAAAGATTAAATGTTAAAATTTCATCATTATAGACCATTTTGGGAACGTTCGACATGTCCGGAGTCATCGTTTTTCATCCGAAAATCGATTTTTTGGACTGTACCAAAAATGATTCAAAATGTCAATTGGATCATGCCTCATGTTGAATAACCACTTTTTAAACCCTCACAGTGACCAAAATGGCCATTTTTACAGAGTTTTGCTTACTCAAAAGCTTCAATTTTGACCCGTTTCAGGCACAGAAATGACTTTAAACACACTTATTTTAGTTGAAAAAGTCATAATTCACATCCAACAGTCATTTAGAGTCAAAAGATTAAATGTTAAAATTTCATCATTATAGACCATTTTGGGAACGTTCGACATGTCCGGAGTCATCGTTTTTCATCCGAAAATCGATTTTTTGGACTGTACCAAAAATGATTCAAAATGTCAATTGGATCATGCCTCATGTTGAATAACCACTTTTTATACCCTCACAGTGACCAAAATTGCAATTTTTACAGAGTTTTGCTTACTCAAAAGCTTCAATTTTGACCCGTTTCAGGCACAGAAATGACTTTAAACACACTTATTTTAGTTGAAAAAGTCATAATTCACATCCAACAGTCATTTAGAGTCAAAAGATTAAATGTTAAAATTCATCATTAAAGACCATTTTGGGAACGTTCGACATGTCCGGAGTCATCGTTTTTCATCCGAAAATCGATTTTTTGGACTGTACCAAAAATGATTCAAAATGTCAATTGGATCGTGCCTCATGTTGAATAACCACTTTTTAAACCCTCACAGTGACCAAAATGGCCATTTTTACAAAGTTTTGCTTACTCAAAAGCTTCAATTTTGACCCGTTTCAGGCACAGAAATGACTTTAAACACACTTATTTTAGTTGAAAAAGTCATAATTCACATCCAACAGTCATTTAGAGTCAAAAGATTAAATGTTAAAATTTCATCATTATAGACCATTTTGGGAACGTTCGACATGTCCGGAATCATTGTTTTTCATCCGAAAATTGATTTTTTGGACTGTACCAAAAATGATTCAAAATGTCAATTGGATCGTGCCTCATGTTGAATAACCACTTTTTAAACCCTCACAGTGACCAAAATGGCCATTTTTACAGAGTTTTGCTTACTCAAAAGCTTCAATTTTGACCCGTTTCAGTCACAGAAATGACTTTAAACACACTTATTTTAGTTGAGAAAGTCATAATTCACATCCAACAGTCATTTAGAGTCAAAGGATTAAATGTTAAAATTTCATCATTATAGACCATTTTGGGAACGTTCGACATGTCCGGAGTCATCGTTTTTCATCCGAAAATCGATTTTTTGGACTGTACCAAAAATGATTCAAAATGTCAATTGGATCATGCCTCATGTTGAAAAACCACTTTTTAAACCCTCACAGTGACCAAAATTGCCATTTTTACAGAGTTTTGCTTACTCAAAAGCTTCAATTTTGACCCGTTTCAGGCACAGAAATGACTTTAACCACACTTGTTTTAGTTGAAAAAGTCATAATTCACATCCAACAGTCATTTAGAGTCAAAAGATTAAATGTTAAAATTTCATCATTATAGACCATTTTGGGAACGTTCGACATGTCCGGAGTCATCGTTTTTCATCCGAAAATTGATTTTTTGGACTGTACCAAAAATGATTCAAAATGTCAATTGGATCGTGCCTCATGTTGAATAACCACTTTTTAAACCCTCACAGTGACCAAAATGGCCATTTTTACAGAGTTTTGCTTACTCAAAAGCTTTAATTTTGACCCGTTTCAGGCACAGAAATGACTTTAAACACACTTATTTTAGTTGAAAAAGTCATACTTCACATCCAACAGTCATTTAGAGTCAAAAGATTAAATGTTAAAATTTCATCATTATAGACCATTTTGGGAAAGTTCGACATGTCCGGAGTCATCGTTTTTCATCCGAAAATCGATTTTTTGGACTGTACCAAAAATGATTCAAAATGTCAATTGGATCATGCCTTATGTTGAATAACCCCTTTTTAAACCCTCACAGTGACCAAAATTGCCATTTTTACAGAGTTTTGCTTACTCAAAAGCTTCCATTTTGACCCGTTTCAGGCACAGAAATGACTTTAAACACACTTATTTTAGTTGAAAAAGTCATAATTCACATCCAACAGTCATTTAGAGTCAAAAGATTAAATGTTAAAATTTCATCATTATAGACCATTTTGGGAACGTTCGACATGTCCGGAGTCATCGTTTTTCATCTGAAAATCGATTTTTTGGACTGTACCAAAAATGATTCAGAATGTCAATTGGATCGTGCCTCATGTTGAATAACCACTTTTGAAACCCTCACAGTGACCAAAATTGTCATTTTTACAGAGTTTTGCTTACTCAAAAGCTTAAATTTTGACCCGTTTCAGGCACAGAAATGACTTTAAACACACTTATTTTAGTTGAAAAAGTCATAATTCACATCCAACAGTCATTTAGAGTCAAAAGATTAAATGTTAAAATTTCATCATTATAGACCATTTTGGGAACGTTCGACATGTCCGGAGTCATTGTTTTTCATCCGAAAATTGATTTTTTGGACTGTACCAAAAATGATTCAAAATGTCAATTGGATCGTGCCTCATGTTGAATAACCACTTTTTAAACCCTCACAGTGACCAAAATGGCCATTTTTACAGAGTTTTGCTTACTCAAAAGCTTCAATTTTGACCCGTTTCAGTCACAGAAATGACTTTAAACACACTTATTTTAGTTGAAAAAGTCATAATTCACATCCAACAGTCATTTAGAGTCAAAAGATTAAATGTTAAAATTTCATCATTATAGACCATTTTGGGAACGTTCGACATGTCCGGAGTCATCGTTTTTCATCCGAAAATTGATTTTTTGGAATGTACCAAAAATGATTCAAAATGTCAATTGGATCGTGCCTCATGTTGAATAACCACTTTTTAAACCCTCACAGTGACCAAAATTGCCATTTTTACAGAGTTTTGCTTACTCAAAAGCTTCAATTTTGACCCGTTTCAGTCACAGAAATGACTTTAAACACACTTATTTTAGTTGAAAAAGTCATACTTCACATCCAACAGTCATTTAGAGTCAAAAGATTAAATGTTAAAATTTCATCATTATAGACCATTTTGGGAACGTTCGACATGTCCGGAGTCATCGTTTTTCATCCGAAAATCGATTTTTTGGACGGTACCAAAAATGATTCAAAATGTCAATTGGATCATGGCTTATGTTGAATAACCACTTTTTAAACCCTCACAGTGACCAAAATTGCCATTTTTACAGAGTTTTGCTTACTCAAAAGCTTCAATTTTGACCCGTTTCAGGCACAGAAATGACTTTAAACACACTTATTTTAGTTGAAAAAGTCATAATTCACATCCAACAGTCATTTAGAGTCAAAAGATTAAATGTTAAAATTTCATCATTATAGACCATTTTGGGAACGTTCGACATGTCCGGAGTCATCGTTTTTCATCCGAAAATCGATTTTTTGGACTGTACCAAAAATGATTCAAAATGTCAATTGGATCATGCCTCATGTTGAATAACCACTTTTTAAACCCTCACAGTGACCAAAATTGCCATTTTTACAGAGTTTTGATTACTCAAAAGCTTCAATTTTGACCCGTTTCAGTCACAAAAATTACTTTAAACACACTTATTTTAGTTGAAAAAGTCATAATTCACATCCAACAGTCATTTAGAGTCAAAAGATTAAATGTTAAAATTTCATCATTATAGACCATTTTGGGAACGTTCGACATGTCCGGAGTCATCGTTTTTCATCCGAAAATTGATTTTTTGGACTGTACCAAAAATGATTCAAAATGTCAATTGGATCATGCCTCATGTTGAATAACCACTTTTTAAACCCTCACAGTGACCAAAATTGCCATTTTTACAGAGTTTTGTTTACTCAAAAGCTTCAATTTTGACCCGTTTCAGGCACAGAAATGACTTTAAACACACTTATTTAAGTTGAAAAAGTCATAATTCACATCCAACAGTCATTTAGAGTCAAAAGATTAAATGTTAAAATTTCATCATTATAGACCATTTTGGGAACGTTCGACATGTCCGGAGTCATTGTTTTTCATCCGAAAATTGATTTTTTGGACTGTACCAAAAATGATTCAAAATGTCAATTGGATCGTGCCTCATGTTGAATAACCACTTTTTAAACCCTCACAGTGACCAAAATGGCCATTTTTACAGAGTTTTGCTTACTCAAAAGCTTCAATTTTGACCCGTTTCAGTCACAGAAATGACTTTAAACACACTTATTTTAGTTGAAAAAGTCATAATTCACATCCAACAGTCATTTAGAGTCAAAAGATTAAATGTTAAAATTTCATCATTATAGACCATTTTGGGAACGTTCGACATGTCCGGAGTCATCGTTTTTCATCCGAAAATCGATTTTTTGGACTGTACCAAAAATGATTCAAAATGTCAATTGGATCATGCCTCATGTTGAATAACCACTTTTTAAACCCTCACAGTGACCAAAATTGCCATTTTTACAGAGTTTTGCTTACTCAAAAGCTTCAATTTTGACCCGTTTCAGGCACAGAAATGACTTTAAACACACTTATTTTAGTTGAAAAAGTCATAATTCACATCCAACAGTCATTTAGAGTCAAAAGATTAAATGTTAAAATTTCATCATTATAGACCATTTTGGGAACGTTCGACATGTCCGGAGTCATTGTTTTTCATCCGAAAATTGATTTTTTGGACTGTACCAAAAATGATTCAAAATGTCAATTGGATCGTGCCTCATGTTGAATAACCACTTTTTAAACCCTCACAGTGACCAAAATGGCCATTTTTACAGAGTTTTGCTTACTCAAAAGCTTCAATTTTGACCCGTTTCAGTCACAGAAATGACTTTAAACACACTTATTTTAGTTGAAAAAGTCATAATTCACATCCAACAGTCATTTAGAGTCAAAAGATTAAATGTTAAAATTTCATCATTATAGACCATTTTGGGAACGTTCGACATGTCCGGAGTCATCGTTTTTCATCCGAAAATTGATTTTTTGGAATGTACCAAAAATGATTCAAAATGTCAATTGGATCGTGCCTCATGTTGAATAACCACTTTTTAAACCCTCACAGTGACCAAAATTGCCATTTTTACAGAGTTTTGCTTACTCAAAAGCTTCAATTTTGACCCGTTTCAGTCACAGAAATGACTTTAAACACACTTATTTTAGTTGAAAAAGTCATACTTCACATCCAACAGTCATTTAGAGTCAAAAGATTAAATGTTAAAATTTCATCATTATAGACCATTTTGGGAACGTTCGACATGTCCGGAGTCATCGTTTTTCATCCGAAAATCGATTTTTTGGACGGTACCAAAAATGATTCAAAATGTCAATTGGATCATGCCTCATGTTGAATAACCACTTTTTAAACCCTCACAGTGACCAAAATTGCCATTTTTACAGAGTTTTGCTTACTCAAAAGCTTCAATTTTGACCCGTTTCAGGCACAGAAATGACTTTAAACACACTTATTTTAGTTGAAAAAGTCATACTTCACATCCAACAGTCATTTAGAGTCAAAAGATTAAATGTTAAAATTTTATCATTATAGACCATTTTGGGAAAGTTCGACATGTCCGGAGTCATCGTTTTTCATCCGAAAATCGATTTTTTGGACTGTACCAAAAATGATTCAAAATGTCAATTGGATCATGCCTCATGTTGAATAACCACTTTTTAAACCCTCACAGTGACCAAAATTGCCATTTTTACAGAGTTTTGCTTACTCAAAAGCTTCCATTTTGACCCGTTTCAGGCACAGAAATGACTTTAAACACACTTATTTTAGTTGAAAAAGTCATAATTCACATCCAACAGTCATTTAGAGTCAAAAGATTAAAAGTTAAAATTTCATCATTATAGACCATTTTGGGAACGTTCGACATGTCCGGAGTGTAAGCATGAGCGGATTTTGCGGATTGGCAATCCGCGAATTTGCGGATTTGCAAACTCGCAATCCGCAAAATCCGCGAATTCCCGCGAATTTGCGGATTTTTATTTTTTTTTGTGTTCGCCCGTGTTTCTGCCAGTTCGCGAGGGTTTTTACAATTTCGCAATTTGCGAACTTACCTGTCGGGTCGCAAGTTTTGCGAACTTGTTGTTTCTACGTGTCCAACCTGTTTGGGACACTCTTCTTCATCACTGCCACTCTCTGTCACCACTGCCACTCTCTGACTACTCATGCCACCCTCTGGCCCACCCATGCCACCCTCTGTTTCATCACCACACCCTCTGGTTGTCCAGTGTACATTATTTTTGGCAAAGCAAAGCACACCTTCCCTGCCTCAAGTGACCTGAATTAATTTGGGGCTGATTAATGTGTCACAGAATATTTTTTTAGCTGGCACCTGCTTCCTTAGTGCGCCCTGATTAGTGATCTTTTGCACTTGCTAAGTGCTTTCATTGTTGCAAAATTAGTTACAACACCTGCCCTGCCCCAACTGACAATAATGAATTAGGGGCTGATTAATGGATTTTAACTTCCAGCCTGGCTCCTGCTTGTCTCCCTTAGCTGTAATTCAGGACCTTTGTGGCATATGTGTAACTATTCTGAGGTTCAGAGCAGGGTCACATAATAGTTGCAACTGGCAACTGAACTCTGGAGGGGCCCCTCAGGAAGCACTACAGAAAATGGCTACTAATGATGAGCCTGAACTTTTGAACCTGGTAAGTAGTTACTTTCAGTTTTGCTAAAATCGTATTTCTGCAATTTCGCACTTATTCGCGGGGCGCGAACTCACGCGAACAGTGCGAGCAGTGCGAGCAAAATCCGCTGCTCGCGGATTTGCGGATTTTTCAGGAAATTCGCAAATCTCGCGGATTGCGGATTTCCCGAAAATCCGCAAAATCCGCGAGCGGAACGGATTTTCCGCCCATGCCTACCGGAGTCATCGTTTTTCATCTGAAAATCGATTTTTTGGACTGTACCAAAAATGATTCAGAATGTCAATTGGATCGTGCCTCATGTTGAATAACCACTTTTGAAACCCTCACAGTGACCAAAATTGCCATTTTTACAGAGTTTTGCTTACTCAAAAGCTTCAATTTTGACCCGTTTCAGGCACAGAAATGACTTTAAACACACTTATTTTAGTTGAAAAAGTCATACTTCACATCCAACAGTCATTTAGAGTCAAAAGATTAAATGTTAACATTTCATCATTATAGACCATTTTGGGAACGTTCGACATGTCCGGAGTCATCATTTTTCATCCGAAAATCGATTTTTTGGACTGTATCAAAAATGATTCAAAATGTCAATTGGATCGTGCCTCATGTTGAATAACCACTTTTTAAACCCTCACAGTGACCAAAATGGCCATTTTTACAAAGTTTTGCTTACTCAAAAGCTTCAATTTTGACCCGTTTCAGTCACAGAAATGACTTTAAACACACTTATTTTAGTTGAAAAAGTCATAATTCACATCCAACAGTCATTTAGAGTCAAAAGATTAAATGTTAAAATTTCATCATTATAGACCATTTTGGGAACGTTCGACATGTCCGGAGTCATGGTTTTTCATCCGAAAATCGATTTTTTGGACTGTACCAAAAATGATTCAAAATGTCAATTGGATCATGCCTCATGTTGAATAACCACTTTTTAAACCCTCACAGTGACCAAAATTGCCATTTTTACAGAGTTTTGATTACTCAAAAGCTTCAATTTTGACCCGTTTCAGTCACAAAAATTACTTTAAACACACTTATTTTAGTTGAAAAAGTCATAATTCACATCCAACAGTCATTTAGAGTCAAAAGATTAAATGTTAAAATTTCATCATTATAGACCATTTTGGGAACGTTCGACATGTCCGGAGTCATCGTTTTTCATCCGAAAATCGATTTTTTGGACTGTACCAAAAATGATTCAAAATGTCAATTGGATCATGCCTCATGTTGAAAAACCACTTTTTAAACCCTCACAGTGACCAAAATTGCCATTTTTACAGAGTTTTGCTTACTCAAAAGCTTCAATTTTGACCCGTTTCAGGCACAGAAATGACTTTAACCACACTTGTTTTAGTTGAAAAAGTCATAATTCACATCCAACAGTCATTTAGAGTCAAAAGATTAAATGTTAAAATTTCATCATTATAGACCATTTTGGGAACGTGCGAAATGTCCGGAGTCATCGTTTTTCATCCGAAAATTGATTTTTTGGACTGTACCAAAAATGATTCAGAATGTCAATTGGATCGTGCCTCATGTTGAATAACCACTTTTGAAACCCTCACAGTGACCAAAATTGCCATTTTTACAGAGTTTTGCTTACTCAAAAGCTTCAATTTTGACCCGTTTCAGGCACAGAAATGACTTTAAACACACTTATTTTAGTTGAAAAAGTCATACTTCACATCCAACAGTCATTTAGAGTCAAAAGATTAAATGTTAAAATTTCATCATTATAGACCATTTTGGGAAAGTTCGACATGTCCGGAGTCATCGTTTTTCATCCGAAAATCGATTTTTTGGACTGTACCAAAAATGATTCAAAATGTCAATTGGATCATGCCTCATGTTGAATAACCACTTTTTAAACCCTCACAGTGACCAAAATTGCCATTTTTACAGAGTTTTGCTTACTCAAAAGCTTCCATTTTGACCCGTTTCAGGCACAGAAATGACTTTAAACACACTTATTTTAGTTGAAAAAGTCATAATTCACATCCAACAGTCATTTAGAGTCAAAAGATTAAATGTTAAAATTTCATCATTATAGACCATTTTGGGAACGTTCGACATGTCCGGAGTCATCGTTTTTCATCTGAAAATCGATTTTTTGGACTGTACCAAAAATGATTCAGAATGTCAATTGGATCGTGCCTCATGTTGAATAACCACTTTTGAAACCCTCACAGTGACCAAAATTGCCATTTTTACAGAGTTTTGCTTACTCAAAAGCTTCAATTTTGACCCGTTTCAGGCACAGAAATGACTTTAAACACACTTATTTTAGTTGAAAAAGTCATACTTCACATCCAACAGTCATTTAGAGTCAAAAGATTAAATGTTAAAATTTCATCATTATAGACCATTTTGGGAACGTTCGACATGTCCGGAGTCATCATTTTTCATCCGAAAATCGATTTTTTGGACTGTATCAAAAATGATTCAAAATGTCAATTGGATCGTGCCTCATGTTGAATAACCACTTTTTAAACCCTCACAGTGACCAAAATGGCCATTTTTACAAAGTTTTGCTTACTCAAAAGCTTCAATTTTGACCCGTTTCAGTCACAGAAATGACTTTAAACACACTTATTTTAGTTGAAAAAGTCATAATTCACATCCAACAGTCATTTAGAGTCAAAAGATTAAATGTTAAAATTTCATCATTATAGACCATTTTGGGAACGTTCGACATGTCCGGAGTCATGGTTTTTCATCCGAAAATCGATTTTTTGGACTGTACCAAAAATGATTCAAAATGTCAATTGGATCATGCCTCATGTTGAATAACCACTTTTTAAACCCTCACAGTGACCAAAATGGCCATTTTTACAGAGTTTTGCTTACTCAAAAGCTTCAATTTTGACCCGTTTCAGGCACAGAAATGACTTTAAGCACACTTATTTTAGTTGAAAAAGTCATAATTCACATCCAACAGTCATTTAGAGTCAAAAGATTAAATGTTAAAATTTCATCATTATAGACCATTTTGGGAACGTTCGACATGTCCGGAGTCATCGTTTTTCATCCGAAAATCGATTTTTTGGACTGTACCAAAAATGATTCAAAATGTCAATTGGATCATGCCTCATGTTGAATAACCACTTTTTAAACCCTCACAGTGACCAAAATTGCCATTTTTACAGAGTTTTGATTACTGAAAAGCTTCAATTTGGACCCGTTTCAGTCACAAAAATTACTTTAAACACACTTATTTTAGTTGAAAAAGTCATAATTCACATCCAACAGTCATTTAGAGTCAAAAGATTAAATGTTAAAATTTCATCATTATAGACCATTTTGGGAACGTTCGACATGTCCGGAGTCATCATTTTTCATCCGAAAATCGATTTTTTGGACGGTACCAAAAATGATTCAAAATGTCAATGGGATCGTGCCTCATGTTGAATAACCACTTTTTAAACCCTCACAGTGACCAAAATGGCCATTTTTACAAAGTTTTGCTTACTCAAAAGCTTCAATTTTGACCCGTTTCAGTCACAGAAATGACTTTAAACACACTTATTTTAGTTGAAAAAGTCATAATTCACATCCAACAGTCATTTAGAGTCAAAAGATTAAATGTTAAAATTTCATCATTATAGACCATTTTGGGAACGTTCGACATGTCCGGAGTCATCGTTTTTCATCCGAAAATCGATTTTTTGGACTGTACCAAAAATGATTCAAAATGTCAATTGGATCATGCCTCATGTTGAATAACCACTTTTTAAACCCTCACAGTGACCAAAATTGCCATTTTTACAGAGTTTTGCTTACTCAAAAGCTTCAATTTTGACCCGTTTCAGGCACAGAAATTACTTTAAACACACTTATTTTAGTTGAAAAAGTCATAATTCACATCCAACAGTCATTTAGAGTCAAAAGATTAAATGTTAAAATTTCATCATTATAGACCATTTTGGGAACGTTCGACATGTCCGGAGTCATCGTTTTTCATCCGAAAATCGATTTTTTGGACTGTACCAAAAATGATTCAAAATGTCAATTGGATCATGCCTCATGTTGAATAACCACTTTTTAAACCCTCACAGTGACCAAAATTGCCATTTTTACAGAGTTTTGTTTACTCAAAAGCTTCAATTTTGACCCGTTTCAGGCACAGAAATGACTTTAAACACACTTATTTAAGTTGAAAAAGTCATAATTCACATCCAACAGTCATTTAGAGTCAAAAGATTAAATGTTAAAATTTCATCATTATAGACCATTATTATTATTATTATTATTTATTTTTATAAAGCGCATAGTCACCCGGAAGTATCCCAGCGCTGAGGAACCTAAGAGACATGACTGAGGACTGAGTTAACGGGAGGAGCATAAGGGCTAGGGGAAAAGATGTGTTTTTAATCGTTTCCTGAAACGGAGGTAGTGGGGTTCCAGACGAAGATCTCGTGGGAGGGAGTTCCAAAGACGGGCCGCATGAACCGCGAACCGTCTTCCTCCTGATCGTGCTTTCCTAAACCTTGGGGCATTGATAAGGTTTTCTGCATTAGAGCGAAGGGTTCTTGTGGCTATGTAAGGGGTAATGAAGTTTCGGAGAATTGGAGGGCCTTGGTTATTCAGGGTTTTGTGCACCAAACACAGGGCTTTAAATTTAATTCTCTCCCTTATGGGGAGCCAATGCAGGAGTTTGAGGGCAGGCTTGG